>NW_027185597.1:1897785-1902433 GCF_028583685.1 Petaurus breviceps papuanus | reverse complement strand
AGATAGATAGATAGATAGATAGATAGATAGATAGATAGATAGATAGACAGACAGACAGATAGATAGACAGACAGATAGATAGAGAGATAGATTTAATTGTATGTATCTCCCCAAAATTGTTCCTATAATATATACATGGAATCCGTAAGAATAATCATATCTAAGGTACACACACATTTCTAAAATGACATGCCTTGATATGAAGACAATGGGAGAGAGAGAGAGACAGAGAGAGACAGAGGGAGTGAGAAAGAGAGACAGAGAGAATGAGAACAAATATACTGGTCACTCCTTTGTCCATGGACGTAGCATTCTTCTATTTGCCTTGGTTTCAGTAGAAGACAGATTGTCCCAGTTATCACTGCTGCTTCATTCTCCAGAAAACAAGACATAGAAGGCATAGAGAGAAGAGACAATATGGTTCTGCTTCTGTACCAACCAGAAAGAGAAATGAATTGACTAAAGTAACTTCCCACCCTCAGCATTGAGGATAATACTATTTTTTCTATTTTCTAAGTTCTGTCACATCACAAAATTAGTGGAGGTGACACCCTACCAACCTTTACAAGGCAATTTTCAAACAAACAGAATTTATCCTATTCAAAAACAACAACAAAAATGTGGGTTCTCAATGTACTTCACTTGACTCACTGGGCCCAATCTAATGTACCTGGAGCCAGAACTGGGAAGGGCGAAATAAAAAATGTTCCTCTATTCCCAATTTAAACATCTAGAAAGTTTCACAAAATAACAGAATCACAGACCTTTAGCTTTGGAAGAATCCTCATTAATTATCTAACCTATATCATACCTGAAATTCTCTCTATAAAAAACCTAACAAGTAGTCACCCAGCATTTTCCTGAAGACTTCCAATCAAGGAGAATCTTATGGTCACCTGATGCAACTCATTTCACTTTAGGATAACTTTTCTCGTTAAAAAGTTTCTCTTACATTAAGCCTCTTTGGAACTCCCCTTCCTAGCCCTTAGTTCTGCCCTGTATCACTTTTCAATACTTCATCATATGCTGTCATGTTTTGTATTGTTTAGAGACAACTTCACAAAAACTTCAATTTTGTACCAGAAAGTCTAAGAGACCTTCTAGGCTAGGAATGGACAAACTAACACTAATAGACAAATCTGACCCACTGCCCTGGTTTTGTATGTCCTTGGGAGCTCCTGGTGGTATAAGAAACAGGTAGTAGACTGGATTTGGCCCTCAGGCATATTATGACAACCATTATCTAGGGTAATAATTACCTTAAAAGCTGAGACATTGTTGTAAAGGATTCCTACAGTCAAACCTGGAGTCATAGGTTTGTGTGTTTAATTGCACTGATTTTGTCCACTATAAAGAGTAGATCTAAGATGGGGACATTCAGTGGAAATTTGTGTTAAAGGTCTTTAGTTATATTTCATGTTATTTTTACTTTACAGAGAGTTCTATCTCCTTATCTTGTAGAATCAGCTAAAAGTCCCCCATGAGAAGCTTATAATCCCTTTTCTTGAGATTTGTGGGATACTATTATTTCAAAAATTGAGGAATCCAACATCTTGCAGGTTAGGTGACCAGAGCCTTCCAATTGTTAATAATCTTTCCTAAAATTTTTCTTCATTGATCTTTGTATTTAGCTCTGATTTCAGTCTCAGCTGTGTATGAACATCACATCCTAAATGAGGTTTTCCCTTAACTGCTAGAAAACAAAGGCTTATTCCCGAAAGTGACATATTTGTTTTATCTATTTTCATATACTTAGAAGTTCTTATGTTGTCCAAGTTACTTAAAGGCAAAGATTATTTTTTTGTATGTGTATCCCTAATTCTTGACAAATACTAGGCACTTAATAAATGTTTGCTGATTGACAGACTGGTTTATTTATCCCTGGGAAAATTTTATTCCCACAGAAAGATAAAAAAAAAACCTCCATGAGGGCAAGGATCACATCTTTTTCTTTTAAATTTTCATATCATTGGAACCTAGCAGAGTCTAAGTGTTTAATAGTTTCTCACCTAACTGAACTATTGATTTGAAATTAAGTTTTAAGTAATTACTTAAAAATAATTGTTCTTTTTGGGATTAAAGAGACCAATCACATGGTCCTTAAGAATCTCAGACATTATTTGACCAAAATACAAGAAAACACATGTTGAAAGAGAATAATAGCATTGTAATTGGATATGTAACCTTAATATTAAAGATTATACTGATTAAAAAGGAAGCAGATCATATAGTTATGAGGATGAGATGTATTCTTAAACAAATATGGAAAGAAGAAATTATAAAGAATAGATTACTTTGATTATATGAAATTGAAAAGCTTTTGCACAGAAAAATGTTATTCCTATGACAAGAAGGGAAACAATAAAATGGGAAAAAATCTCTTTTATCAGATTTCTCTGATAAAGACTTGGCATCCAAGCTACATAAACAACATATATTCAACAGTTATTTCTCCAATAGATAATGATCAAAGGACATGAACAAACAATTCTGAAAAGAATTGAGAAGTATTAACAACCACATGAAAGAATGTACCATATCACGAATAATGAACATTGCAAATCAAAACAACACAGAGGTTTCATGTCACACCCTGAAAATTGGCAAAGATGACAAAAGATGGAAATATTCAATGTTGGGAGACTTGAGGAAAGATAGGCACAGTGCTTTATTATTGGTAGAAATATGAATGGGTATAATCATTTTAGAAAGCAACTTGGAATTATGCAAATAAACTGATGACTTGTAGAAGCAAGCACCCCAGCATCCCCAGGGTGGCTGCTAGTAGAGGTACTTAGATATGCTTTTCTAAAGGAAAGTAACTCAAAATGGGTTAATAATTTTGCTTAATCAATCAAATATATCAATTACCTAGTTCAAGGGGAAAAGTCAGCAGCCCAAACTTCAGTGTATACAGACAGAAGTTAGAAGAAGACAGAGAAACATTTCAAGCAGACAGGCCTCCAACCGTCTGACCATTACATCCATACCTAGTCGCAGTTACCAGAGAGGGAAGCATCAACATCTGGGTTTTCAAAGCTGGGGGGCTCAATGGCTGCCCATAGTCTCATCTGCTCAAATCACATAACTCTTCTCAAAGTGAGCCCCAAAGAAAAGCCTCACATCTGGGTATATATAGCTTTCTCCTGGCTCAAAGAATGTAACAACCCTCTTGACCCACTGCCCAATCAAATAGCATTCCTGAAAACCAAGCCTCCCACCACAGGCTCCAGGTACACTTAATTCTATCAAAGGGCCCAGGGGCAGGGAAGATCTTAAATTATCATTCCCATAACATGGCTAAACAAACTGTAATATATAAATGTAATGGAATATTATCATACTATAAAAATGAGGAAAGTGGTAAATTAGAAAGCTTCATATATACACATATGTTTACATTAAGCTTCATACCTTTACAAGCATAAGTGTGTACCTGTAGATGTTATATATGTTCATGTACATATACATATATCACATATCTGTATGTATATATATATAGAAAATTGTACAGAGTGAAGTAAGCAAAACCAAGAAAACTATATATCTATATCTATATATATATTCATATATATATAATGGCTACAAAATAAATAAATAGCAGATAAGGATTCGACTGGTGATTTCATCCTCAAAAGGAACTTTCTACTGAAGAAACTCCCTGTGACAATGGAACTACAAACAACGATGTAAATAGAACAACCACACACTAAACAAACAAAAAATGACAAAAATAAATGTTAGCAAATTATAAAAACAAATATGGCTCAAAAGAAGAGATTAGAGAGGGTGTTCGCAAACCATCTTTTTTCAGATGTAGGCGGTTCAGAAACATTACATGTTGCACATGTTTTTAGACTTTTTCAATGTATTGATAGGTTGTATTTATTCTATTTAAAAATTATAAGTTATATGGACTTGCTCTCTGAGAGGGAAATGGAGAAAGAGATATTTGGGGAAAATAGGATAATGTAAAATAAAACATCAATTGAAACTTTTTTTAATAAAAGAAAATCATAGAACTGTTGACTCGGGACTTAAAAAATCACCACATGTTACAGATGAGGAAATGAATGCTAAGACAGATTGATGACTTGCTCAAAGTCAGCCTAGAATCATTGTAATAAGGCAGTACTTGGAGTCAGGAGGACAAGGATTGGCATCTTGGACCAGACATTTATTAGCTGTGTGACCCTGGGCAAATCACTTAACATCTATTAATCTGTTTCCTCATCTGTAAAGTGGGGAAAATAATAAAATTTCCCTTGTAGAACTTGTTGAATGAGTGTATCAGCAATGCCATATTCACAATGCCTATAGAGATTACAAATATGCTGATATAATTATCCATCACAAAATAATCAGGTTTGCCATATGGGGAAATAAACTAGAAAATTTATTAAGATACCAAAAGACTGAGCCCAAAACCAGAAAGTGAAAGCCATCAGAGTAGTTATGATATTGGCACAGATAGATAAAGTAGAAAGCACCCACATTCTCAAGCCTTTAAAACAGAACAGGCTACCTCAGGCAAAGGTCCTCCTCTCCCCACTCACAGCAACCACCCAGCGTCCTGGAAGTGTGCTCCCAGCAGCTCCGGCCCCTGGCAGTGCTCAGCAGGAGTCCTTAGCAGAAAGTCCTTAGCAGT
>NW_027185597.1:1896424-1897685 GCF_028583685.1 Petaurus breviceps papuanus | reverse complement strand
CACTGCTGCTGCCTCTGCTGCTGCTGCCGCCACCGCCACCAACCGCCGCCAACCGCCGCCAGCCACCGCAGGACCGCTAGCTCGGCTTTCACTTTCTCTCGCTTTCCGCTTTCTCTTGCTCCGCCCCTTCCTGCTACGTCAGCAAACCACAGGACCACTAGCTCGGCTTTCACTTTCTCTCACTTTCCGCTTTCTCTTGCTTTGCTATGTCAGCACGTCCATGGGGCATGGAAGATCTTTAAATCCCATAACCCTTACATTCGGCCCCAAGATCTTTCATGTCCCTTACTTGGCAAAAAATACAGTAGGAATAACTGGTGTCAACAAAATTTCACAACAGTATAACAAGAATAGCACACAATAAACACAAAAAACCATATTTTAGGGTGGGCTTGAGCACAAGCTCCCATCATTCCCCCCACCCCGAACAAATGGGGCCCCAAAATCTTGTGGTAAGGGGTGAAGATCTCTTCTTCTATGGCTACTTGCTGCTGAAATCGGATGTAGAGCTGTCCCTGTCCTAAGGGGTCCCATTTGAGAGGTCAGTTCTTAATATGCTTGATGCCAGGTCCAAGGGTCACACATCACAGTTGCAGACAGGGGGTGACATCCAGCTTAAGCTATCAGGCATCTACAGATGGAGGGTACCAAGCCTGTGGAAACAAATCTAACAAACAACGTGAACAAACAAAAAATCAAGAAGAAGCAAAGAGACAATAACCAGACTATTGTAGCCTCACTCACGGTAGAATAAATGACTTAAGGGTACGATTTTGTAATCATTTTCTCCAGAATAAACAATAGTTACAGTGTTATCCTTCCCATGTGCTATAATCTCTGCAGCCTTTGGAACATCATCTGGCTTCCGTTTTACCCATACTTTAGCTCCTGATTTTATTCTATCAGTAGAACCAAATCCTTCAGTTCCTGTGACAGTTATTTTGGAAGGAGGGTCAGTTTTTACAAGTGGCATTGTTTTACAAGGAATGATAATCACTTGAACTATCCTATCATTCTTGTGAATCTGTATGGGCCCTTCACCTAAATTCTGGAATGTTACAACAATTTCTCCTTGATAATTAGAATCTATTACTCCAGCCAATACATGTATTCCTTGAGCTGCTAATCCTGATTTGGGTAAAATCTGTCCAAAGTGATTTTTAGGGATTCTTATGCATATCCCAGTGGAAATTTTTCTTACTTCTTTCCTGTCCAACCAAAAGTCCTCTAAACAATGTAAATCATACCCCACCAAACCAGG
>NW_027185597.1:1896067-1896324 GCF_028583685.1 Petaurus breviceps papuanus | reverse complement strand
TTGGGATCTTGTGTGTTTGTTGTTTTCTAATTTGCAGATTGGGGGTCATCATTCTGGCTAGAGGTGTACTTCCTCCCAATGGTCTATTATTCAAATTACGCAAAGCCATGAACAAATTATCCTTCCAATGTTGATATGAATTATTGGAACTTAACTTCCTCAACTGTTCTTTCAGCAATCCATTCATTCTTTCAATTAACCCAGATGCTTCTGGATAATATGGAATATGATATATCCATTCTATATTGTTTAGTATA
>NW_027185597.1:1868960-1895667 GCF_028583685.1 Petaurus breviceps papuanus | reverse complement strand
CCATTTGAGAGGTCAGTTCTTAATATGCTTGATGCCAGGTCCAAGGGTGACACATCACAGTTGCAGACAGGGGGTGACATCCAGCTTAAGCTATCAGGCATCTACAGATGGAGGGTACCAAGCCTGTGGAAACAAATCTAACAAACAAAAAATCAAGAAGAAGCAAAGAGACAATAACCAGACTATTGTAGCCTCACTCACGGTAGAATAAATGACTTAAGGGTACGATTTTGTAATCATCTTCTCCAGAATAAACAATAGTTACAGTGTTATCCTTCCCGTGTGCTATAATCTCTGCAGCCTTTGGAACATCATCTGGCTTCCATTTTACCCATACTTTAGCTCCTGATTTTATTCTATCAGTAGAACCAAATCTTTCAGTTCCTGTGACAGTTATTTTGGAAGGAGGGTCAGTTTTTACCAGTGGCATTGTTTTACAAGGAACGATAATCACTTGAACTATCCTATCATTCTTGTGAATCTGTATGGGCCCTTCACCTAAATTCTGGAATGTTACAACAATTTCTCCTTGATAATTAGAATCTATTACTCCAGCCAATACATGTATTCCTTGAGCTGCTAATCCTGATTTGGGTAAAATCTGTCCAAAGTGATTTTTAGGGATTCTTATGCATATCCCAGTGGAAATTTTTCTTACTTCTTTCCTGTCCAACCAAAAGTCCTCTAAACATTGTAAATCATACCCCACCAAACCAGGTGGTCCTGGGTACGGTGCTGGGACATCTGGCCTCAAGGTCCAATACTCAATATTTGGGATCTTGTGTGTTTGTTGTATTCTAATTTGCAGATTGGGGGTCATCATTCTGGCTAGAGGTGTACTTCCTCCCAATGGTCTATTATTCAAATTACGCAAAGCCATGAACAAATTATCCTTCCAATGTTGATATGAATTATTGGAACTTAACTTCCTCAACTGTTCTTTCAGCAATCCATTCATTCTTTCAATTAACCCAGATGCTTCTGGATAATATGGAATATGATATATCCATTCTATATTGTTTAGTATAAATGTAAGGGTTATGGGATTTAAAGATCTTCCATGCCCCATGGACGTGCTGACATAGCAGAGCAAGAGAAAGCGGAAAGCGAGAGAAAGTGAAAGCCGAGCTAGCGGTCCTGCAGTGGCTGGCGGCGGTTGGTGGCGGTGTGACGGCGGCGGCAGCAGCAGAGGCAGCAGCAGCGCAAAGCCCTTTTTTTTTTTTTTTTTTGAGTTAGGACTGCTAAGGTCTTTCTGCTAAGGACTCCTGCTGACCACTGCCAGGGGTCGGAGCTGCTGGGAGCACACTTCCAGGACGCTGGGTGGTTGCTGCGAGTGGGGAGAGGAGGACCTTTGCCTGAGGTAGCCTAAAGGCTTGAGAATGTGGGTGCTTTCTACTTTATCTATCTGTGCCAATATCATAACTACTCTGATGGCTTTCACTTTCTGGTTTTGGGACTCAGTCTTTTGGTATCTTAATAAATTTTCTAGTTTATTTCCCCATATGGCAAACCTGATTATTTTGTGATGGATAATTATATCAGCATATTTGTAATCTCTATAGGCATTGTGAATATGGCATTGCTGATACAATGAGATAATGTTTATAAAGGATTTAGGCAAATAAAAATGCCAAATAAATAGGAGATAAGTGTTAGGCTGGTGCTTTCATCCTCATAAGGAACTTTCTGGTGAAGAACTTGTTGTGTCAATGCAGATCCACACTTTCTCTGTAATTTAGTCACAGTGTCTAGGACACAGAGAAGATAAACAACTTTTCTAGTTACACAGAAAGTAGGTATCAGAAGTTAGTCTTGAAGTCAGGCCTTTATGCCTTGGAGACTGGTTCTCTATCCATTATACAATGCTGCCTCTCACCACATGAGTGTGAGCTACTATTATAATCACGAAAATAGAAACATTCATCTCTACGAGCAAAATCATGTGTAGTACCCAGGATCATAAAGCAAATTTATGTCAGAAGTCAAACTTGAACTCATTCCTCCTGACTTTGAAACTCTCTCTCTCTCCCTCTCTATATCTACCTCCCTACTCTACCAAGTAAATATGGACTATTATAAGGAGAATGAAATTATAAGAAAAAATTATTCCCAAGAGAGATTATCTCTTAATAAAGTCATAGAAATGGGTACAATATATAATGTAACTAATCCACAAAAATTCTGCTTTAGAATTGGCAAACTAAAAGCAAATTTTATTCCTTATATAAATGGAGGGGAGGGAAAAGATGTGATATTGAAAGGGTCAAGCAAATAGCTGTTGCATGTCAGTGGAAAAATCGATGTACCCTTCAAATACTATTTTCATGTTCCAAAAATGACAGTTAAAGTTAAAGAAAAAATCAAGTGATTTGGTATTAAGATGAGCTCTTTTTTGCCTATTACTTGTCATCTTTCCTACTCAGAAAGAATCCAAGCACTATAAATCGTCATATTCTTCTTTGTGATATGTTCATTTCCACAGTTCCTGGTTGTGAGGTAGCAAAGGATAATGTTCAGTATTATCTGACACATATGGTATATTACTCTTTAAGAAAAATAACTGCTAAAGACACATGAAGGACTAAATTACTTTTTAATATATTTCCAAGTATGATTGAGCATAAAATTCTACTCTAATAATTTTATAGTCATATTATTTTTTCATATTATTATTATTTTTTTGTTAAATAAACACTAGAAAAATGATTATTGTAACATTCTTTAGAGTTCATTAAATCAGTATTTAGGACTTTTATTAAGGCACCAAAATTTTTAAGCATGCTTTTCTTGAACCAGTGATTAAAATGTGTACCTTTAATTTCTATCTTTACCCCCAACATTCTCATCCTCTCCCTAGTGCTTTTGTAGTCATATTTTTGGTACATAGCCCTTAGAGCCAGGACACTGGATTCAAATGTCATCTCCTATATTTAAAAGGTATATGGCTTAGACAAGTCAAGTGACATCTTTGAGCCTCAGTTTCCTCAATTATAAATTTAAGAAGGGCTCTGGTATTCTGCATGCTGGATACCTTGCCCTTACTTTTTTTTTTTTACCACATGATCTTTCCCTCCTAGCTTACTGTTCTCCATCTCCCTGTTTCTTCTCCTCCTTTCACCCTCCACACCTTTTCCTAGCTTTCTGTTCATGCTTTAAGCTTGTAAGGGATTCCCATAATAATTGCTTAATGCTGCTCTTGGTGGTATGAAATAAAAAAATAACTTATTATTTAGGCCTTATTTGCTGATCTGCATTCTGGATACACACACATATAAAATTTAGTTCTTAGCCAACTGTGGTTTTTTTTATTTTTAAGCAATTGGGGTTAAGTAACTTGCTCAAGGTTACATGGCTGGTTATTTCTGGGTGTGTTGCTAAGTATCTGAGCCCGGATTGTATCCCAGGTCATCCCGACTCTCGGGCCGATGCTCTTACTCACTGAGTCACTTGGGTGCCCTAGCCAACTGTTTTAATGCCCATTTCTTTGGCCTAAAGTCTTATCAAACAATACTTTTTTTTAAATTTTTTCCCATTATATTTTTGGTATTGTTAGGTATAACAGAAAATGTGTAAAAATACAGATAGAATGAATACATGCAAAGCTTTTCTCTGTCATATTAAAGTATAACACTCCCACATGTTCTCACATGTTTTTTGTTTTTGCACATCATCTTGTTCTTCAAAAATCTGGGCTCTGTGCCAGTAAAAATGCTTTTATAATAAAAAAAAATCTCTTTAACTTTATAATGAGCATAGAACTTTTGATTAAAAGGAATCTATTCCATAAATACAAAAGTCTAGATTAACAAATGCATACACCTCAGGAAAAACATACTGGCATTTTTAGTAACAATAGAAATTAGTGCTGTTGTTCAGTTTCCAAGGACTTTTCCAAATACCATTCATCACTAGAACATTTTATGAATCTCTCTTTATAGTCTAAAGCTATATATAATACAGCAAAAGGATGCTTTCTTGTAAACATGGAAATGTTTAAACAACTTCTCTTAGTAAAGTTTATTATTCATAAACAGCCTTATAGACTGAATATTTGAAATGTTTTTTAAAAATCAAAATCAGTTAATAATGTAAATACTTTGGGGCGGCCAGGTAGCACAGCGAGTAAGAACACCAGCTCCAGTGTCGGGATGACATGTGGATCGAATCTGGGCTCAAGACACTTATTACCCACCCAGAAACACCTGGCCGTGTAACCTCGAGCAAGTTACTTAACCCCAATTGCTTTAAAAAAAGAATAAAAAATAATGTAAATACTTTGAAGAGGAATAAGAGAGATCTCTGTCAAAATAATTTTAAAATATAACAAAAAAGTAAAAACACCTCTGCTCTCCCTACCAAATTCTGTTGAAAATTTAGAAAAAAAAATAGAAATTGACTCAGCCAAGGCACTTGAAATGAAAGTAGAAGAATGCAAAGGAAGGGAATCGGATTATGGTCACGTCCCAGAATAACCAAAAGTTGATATTGTTGTTATTTTATAGGGTGATATCTTGACTTGGGAATGTGAATTGGATTTATGTGAGGCAGAGTTGCACAACTTCTGACTCATTCTTTCTTCCAGAGTCATCAAAGTGCAGTGGCAAGACAAAAATCAAGATGACTAGGGGAGGCTAGGTGGCACAGTGAATAGAGCATTAGCCCTAGAGTAAGGAGGACCTGAGTTCAAATTCAGCCGCAAACACTTAATACTTACTATCTGCATGACCTTGGGCAAGTCACTTACCTCCAATTGTCCTGCCTTTCCCCCTCCATAAAGCAAAAAAAAAAAAATCAAGATGACTTGTGATGACCCAGCATGCAGTGGATGATCTTGGCATCCATCACTTCAACTGCCTTCACTGCCATCGTACAAATTGTTCTCATCTACCCATTCCACCAGGGAAGTCTTCAAATGATTGGGTTAGACATCCCCCCAATTCACTGATGGGTGTAAGGCCTCTCAGTTACTCTTAACTTAGCTTTGCCCCTCTGCTGAGATGGTATTACCTGGGTGTGGCTGCTGCATATGGTACAGCTTCTTAAATAACATGATATAAAGTTAATACAGAACTTCTATGCTGCCTTATTTCAATCCTTTTAAAAGCAGTTGGAAAGTGGTAGATACTAATCAAGCCTCATCAGAAAGCTAAAATTTGAATGGAATGAGGGCATGATATCAGCATGTATGGCTGAACTAGGCCTAAAGGAAAGAGATCACAATTTAACTAGAGCCAATCTCATTTCCCCAAAAGCCTTTTAGGGAAAGAGACAAGGATAAGGAACATGAATTCCTAAACATAAGTGGAAGTTGGTGCAGATTTTAGATTTATCCCTTTAAGAAAATCTATCTTTAAAGGGTAAGGAATCAGAAAATAAGTGATAGGGGGATATAGCAATAATAATAAAATTAAAACTGCAAAATACTTAATAAAGAAGAAAATTCAATTAAATGAAATGGAAAATTAGAAAGGAAGATGAAGTACCAAGACACCTAAAAGATTAGAAGCATTAAATAAGTATGCTAAAACAGGATTGAAAGAATAAAAAGAAGCTATAGAATTAGTCATTACCTGAAGAGATGAAAATTAGCAAATGATCTTTTATATTAATCATCCTGTAATCAAAGGTTGTGACATGACTTGTCCAAAATTATTTCTTGTGTAATCCCTATAGTTTATGAGTTCATTGCAAATAAAAATATAAACCCACCTGAAAAATGACATCTTAAAATGAGTATTTTCATCAGTTCTCTGTATTATGTGTAATTTGATCCTTTGAATCTGGAGTCTCTTTCTTAGTTGCTAATGTAGTGTTGATAGTTGCATTCAATCCATAAAAGTAAGGTTCCACAACTTCAATAGATGGACAAAGATTCCTCAGTGATGCACAAAAGTTGTCAATGTAGTGATGTAGTGCGGAGGTAGTTATAGGGAGCTGTGAGAATATACAGGATTGTGTAAACGGTACTAAAAGGCAAGTAGGTGGTGCAGTGAATAGAGCACCAAGCCTAGAGTCAGGAGAACCTGAGTTCAAATAAGTTTTCAGACACACTTACTAGCTGGATGACTCTGGGAAAGTCAGCATTTGCCTCAGTTGCCTCATCTATAAAATGAACTGGTAAAGGAAATGGCAAACCTCTCCAGTATCTTTGCCATGAAAACTCCAAACAGGGTCATGGAAAGTGACTCAATAGCAAAGATCAAGGTAGTTAGGGAGTACCAAAGAGGAAGAAGGAGGAGAAATAAGTATGGTGACCTAGACTACCTTAAACAGGAAGAACGAGTTAATATTAGGAGATCATTGTGAAATAAACATATAATGTATTACAATCAACACAATTAAATGCCAGGCACTTTGCCAAGTACTGAGGATAGAAATAGAATGAATGTAACTCCCTGCTCAGAAGGTCCTTACAATTCTAGTATAGAATTGAGGCTGTATTAAGGCAAAATCATGAATTAGGAGATACTCAGTTCCCCCTTCTCAAATCTCTTTTCCTTTTAGTAGTTACTCCTCTGAAAAGCATAAAAAATGATATAGTAAACTCATTCACTGTAAACTTTAAACTATTGATGAGGTTCAATGCAATAAAATGCCATTAATACTTTAACAACTTATAGTTTCATTAATTTAAACATTCTTTCCACTTACATCAACTGTAGTCCTTGTTGACTTAATAGAAAGTGATTACAAGTTACTTTCAAATACAAATTCCATTATCTTGTGGCTAATTTTCTAGTAAGAAGGCTTTCTAAACTCAACTAGTTTGGTCTTTGAACAATAGATATATAATCTCTCAGCAATCCCATATTCAAAACTTGAGTTTAGTAGAACCTATAACAGCTCACCCTGACCTGGTAAAATCTTTGAGAGCCTAGTGAATATAACAGAGTTACCACTTTAGTGAATTCAATGAAATCTTTTAGAGATGAATGTCCTGAATTTAGGTTTTAAATAGTAATTGAATACAACTATAGAATAGGGAGGACCTAGCTGACAGTGGTGTTTTAGATGAACACAAATTTAAATTGATTCAACCATAGGATAAAATGAGGTCATTAAATAATGATGTTTTACTCTAAATTCATATTGCTGTTATTTCATATTGGGATACAATATTGATTTCTTCGCATTGTATTTTAGGAGGGGCATTGAAAAAACGTGAATATTACCAGAAGGGACCAAGCAATTTTGAGAAGAGTCTGAACAACATATATGAGGAAAAGTTGAAGGAAATGGGAATATTTATGATGGAAATAAGGAGACTTCTCTTTTCTAGGGAAGATCAGACAACTGTCTGCAACTATTTGAAAGGATACCATATTAAAGAAGGAATTACATTTACATGTTATTATCTAGTCTATATAATAGGTTTAATATGTGGAAGTAAAAGGAGGTAGATTTCAAAGTTCAATATAAGGAAAATCTTTGTAATAATTAGAGTTGTCCAAAATAAACTGAATTATAGAGATCATCCTTCATTAAATTTATCTAAAAGAATGAGAATCTGTCATAATTCAGAAGGGATTAATAAATAGGTTAGAAGGTTAGACAAGGTAATCTATAAAAATCTTTTCCAATCTTAAAATTTATTTTTCTCTAATCTCTAAAATTTTTTCTTACTCTAAATTTTATACTTATATTTCAATGAATTATACAATCAACAACATTAGAATAATATGTAATACATATGAAATCTACTGGCAATGATAATGCAAAAGCCAAAATACTTGAAGTTGCTAAAGTTGTAGACACAACTGGTGATTAAAGTATATCTGGCACTAGTCAAATTTGTTAAGAAGGTGAAATTTGGCATTAATGCCCATCCATCATTTCAATATTTTCTCCCCTCCAGTGCTCTGCACCTCCTCAAGATGTACAGTGTTCAAATTTTCCCTGTCTTTCAAAGTCTTTCTAATTTCATAGCTACCCTGGCCTGCACCTATTCTGTTCAAAGTAAAGTGCTTTGCTCTACTGGCGTCCAATCAAACTCTCAAAACTTCTCTGTCCTGTGATCTTCTCCCTAGTACAGAGAGATAATCAATTAGATAAACTGAAATGTTAACTAAACTGAGGGTGTTAATTGCAATTTGGGCTTGTTTTCAACTATCTCCAATATTCTCAAAGCAATATTTCTCAGAAATCATGTAGGAATTCTACTTTATGGATCATAAACTAGGAAGTCTCAACAGATTTGAATTCTGGTTTAAAAGATAAGAATAATTTAGTCAGTTTTCATTGTATTGTTATTCCCACACAGTTAAATCTGGCACTAGATGATATAATGGAATTGTCAGGGAAGGTTTGTTCACTCTTGAGAA
Organism: Petaurus breviceps papuanus; assembly: GCF_028583685.1. Lineage (NCBI taxonomy): Eukaryota > Metazoa > Chordata > Mammalia > Diprotodontia > Petauridae > Petaurus > Petaurus breviceps. Next base: position 1,887,346 of record NW_027185597.1, on the reverse strand, counting down.
TTTTAAATGAGCTCCTATTCTGCTGTTTAACATAGTACAATAAAAGAAATGGATATTTGGTATGAATCTTGAGGGACTTTCATGTAATTATCTTATTTTTCTTAGCATATTATTAATTTTCACATATATATCCTAGATGCCTCAATTTAAAAACCCCAGAAGGACAGAAACTGTATCCCATAGCAATTAATTAATTAATGAGCATTTATCAGATAACTGCTATGTTCTAGGCACCATATAAGGCATCAGCAAGTCCAAAAGCTAGACAATACCTAACCATAAGGAAGGTTATATTCAATAACTGTTTATATCCTCCACAGTGATAGTAAAACTACTTCTACATGAACATAGTAGATAATCAGTAAATGCTTGTTGACAAGGATGAGGAAGGTAGTAATTTACAAAATAGCTTTCAGAGAGTGCTTGACTGTATTACTCTAGTAGTACTCTACTACCTCAACACTTATAAACATAATTGGACATTTGAGTAACACCTGTATAATAACAATAACAATGATAACTAATATTTATATGAACTTTAAGATCTGCAAAGTATTTTGTAAGTATTATCTCATTTTAACTGAATAACCATGGGAGATAGTTGCTACTATTCACCCTGTTTTATAGAAGAGGAAACAAAACAACTTAAGTAACTTGCTCAGCATCACACAACTAATAAGTGTCTAGGGCTGGTTTGAACTCAGGTCTTACTGATTCCAGGGTCAGTGCACCACCTAGGTCATGTGGTCATGAGTGCAGGCATGAGTGGTTCTCTTCTTTACTAAGTCCAACAAACCATCACAGGACCAGTGAGACTGGCCCATCCTCCCTTAAGCCAACTCTAAAAGGAACTCATGAACGGAAATACTGAATAAGATGTTTTCCTTAATCTGTTCTAGGGAAGAAATGATAGTGTGATTGAGTTAGTAGTTAGCCTCAAAGGAAAAAAAAGCTACTTTTCTTTTCTTTTTTTTACAAACCTGTCTTCATATGGAGGCTCAAACTGAATGACTAGGAACTCATGTTTTGGTATGCATCACTTTACATTTAAGTACTCAATTTTTTTTTTTGTAAACTCTTCAATGTGGACATTCCTCCAGTGATTGATATATATATATATATATATGTATATATATATATATGTATAAATTTAACTGTGCCATCTCATCCTGTGAGATTATTGTCCATGTTATCACCTACTTTCCATGCAGGTGGTTCACCCAATGGGCTGAGTCATCTCTGGGTTTTCCTAACATCAGGAAGATACTAACAGCATACCAAGGTTGTCGTTCAGTTTTCCTTCATTGTCAACATTTCATCAGTCCCTCTTCTTTTTTCATGCAAACACATTTTGGTAGCACTATTTACTTTGCTTCTTTTCCATATTCCCTAATTTGTACACCACCGTGTGTCTCTCTCCACTGCCTTTTGTGTGAGCCTCAATTTCTATTACTTAAGGACTACTGTGTTTATGGTTCCCAGTCATAGAAGAGCATAGCAAGAATATTGATATTTTAAAAGATGAGTTTTTATTTCAAAGAGAAGCATAGAGCTATTGAAATAACTTGGTATCCCCCAAAGAGAATCCAGCCTATTTTCCCTTTCCTCTTCATTTCTGGATCTAATTCATTATTTATTTGTGGGGTCTTTCTAAAATTATGTGTGTGTGTTTGTGCATATATTTACATATATAATATATGTATATATTGTGTACATGTATGCATTTTATATATTGATATGTGTAATATTTTTGTATATGTATATACTTATGTGTTTACATATTTTATTTATACACATACTTAAATATGTACAAGCTCTATTAAACTATTGTAGCAGCAAGCACCCCAGCGTTCCCAGGGTGGCTGCCAGCACAGCTTCTTGGATCTGCTTTGATAAAGGAAAGCAACTCAAAATGGGTTAACAAGCTTACTTTAATCAGTCAGACATATACCGTTTACCTTGTTCAGGGGAAAAAGGTCAGCACCCTGAACTTCAGAATATACAGGCAGAATTATCAAGACAGAAACAGATCAAGCAGACAGCTTTCCAAACTGTCCAGCCATTACATCCATACCAAATCAACATCTGGGTTTCCACATCTGGGTTTTTTTTCAAAGTCGGGGGGCTCTGGACAACAGCTTGCCAGAATCCATGTCAAATTACAGAACAATTCTCAAAATGAGCCCCAAAACAAAGCTACACATCAGGGCTTATATAGCCTTCTCCTGGCTCAGAGAATGTAACAACCTTATTGACTCACTGGCCAATCAAGAAGTATCTACTGAAAAACAAGCCTCCCACCCCAGGCTCCAGGTGCATTTTAGTCTAGGGGCAAGGAAGATCTTTAAATTTGCATTCCCATTACAACTATAATATCAGACTATAGGGAATATGCATTCTTCAATTCAATGTAGTGACATTCAACAAGTCTTTATTAACTATCCACTATGTTCCAAGCACTGTGCTGGGTTATAAGGCTGAGAATCAAAGAAAAGACAGCTCTGTTACTTGGGCCGTCTGGATCAATGCTAACTGACAACAGAGAGAAGAAAGAATTGTTCTTAACGTTTATTTTGCTTCTTCTCTCCCCAGAAGAACAATCTTTGTGCTAAAAATGAAAGAACAAAGGTGGCTGACAAGGAGTTGACACCCTAGATAGTTCAGTAGATGGTACAAGAGCACTTCATTTTCCCTTGATAAATTCAAGTTCTTGGCATATTCCATTACAATGTAAGCTCCTTGAGAGCAGGGACTGTCTTTTGCGCCCCCCGCTCAACACACTTTTTTTCCTCCAGCACTTGGCATGTTGCCTGGCACATAAGAGGAACTTAGAAATTCTAGCCGACACAATGGAACTATATCCTTGGGTAGTGATTTAATGAGAACGTTATTGTGAAATTCTTGTTTGTGATACTTGAAAATTCTAGAGAAGGGGACATTGTCACAGTATGAGAAAGAGAAAAAAGTCATCTCAAATATCTGAAAAAAAAGAGGATAGAATCTGAAAATGATAGCCCAGTAAGCATAACTTACTCTGGGGAGAGGGGAGGACAGTGTGTGTATGAGAAGAATAGAAACAATTATTAAAGAAATGGTTAGTGAACATTCAAAAAGAAAAATTGTGATTAAAAAGATCCATCATGACTTCAGGAATTCAGAAGAAAGATTTCCTTTACAGAGTAAACTCATAGAATCGGGAAATGATACAGATATAGGTTAACTGGATTTTAGAAGAACATTTGATAAATTATCTAAAATTACTTTAAAGTAAATTATCAAAGGATATGAAGTAGGTGGCAGTACGATTTCACAACTGGTTCATAGTATCATGGGATCATAGTCTTAGAAAAGTCCTCAAGGAAAATTTAATCTAATTCTCTTCCTTTAGAGGTGAATAAATTCAGTCCCATAAAGGGAAAATAACCTGCCCAACATCAAAGAGAGGGGGTAAATATCAGAACTTGGATCCAAACCTAGGCCATTTGATTAAAAAAAAACCATAGTAATAATAATAATAATATCTAGTATTTATTAAGGCTCTAATTTTTACAAACACTTTGTGTGTTATATTATTTGATCCTTGCAACAACCTTGTGAGATAGGTAGTATTACTTCTCACATTTTATAACTGAGAAAATTTTACTCAGAATAAAATTCACTGAGATTTCTTTTTGTTTATTTTTATATCTCTAGGGGTCAAAATATTGCTTGAAAGTTAGTAAGTACTTGATAAATGCCTGTTGCCTTGCCCTTCCTTCCATAGTAATAATCACTAATATTTATATTGTGCTTACCATGTGCCATGCACTGTGCTAAGTGCTTCATAATTACTATTATACTATAATTGCTTTATAATTACTATTTTATTTGAGCCTTACAAAAACCCTGACAGATAGGGAGTAATGGGTAGAAGTTGCAAGTTTAAGGTTGATAATTAATTGATAATTATTGATATCCTTATTGGAAGGTGCTACTTTAAGATTTAATGCCCCTCCTCCCAACTAAAGGTCTTCAAAAAGAAGCTGAATAGTCTTTTGTTGTGCATATTAGAGTAAGAGGGTCATTTTCATTTATAAATGACTAAGTTATTGATGAATACCTTTTCAACTCTAAAATGTTCTGTAGTCAGACTTATGCTTGAGGAATAAGAATTTGGTAGATGGTGGACTTCTGCTGGGCTCCTGCTTCCATCTCCTCCAATTCATGTAAAAATAACTCTAAACAAACTTTGGAGCTACAGAACACACAAAAAGAGAAGCTAACCTCCTGCTGAAGACAGTTTGGAAGGCTGGAAGGAAGGGACCAGCACAACACTCTGGGGGCTCAGCCCAGGCCTGCTCAAGCCTGAGATTTTGGCCTCAGGGTGGCTACAACCAGCCACCGGCTGGAGGGACTTCAGATCACCAGCAGCTGTGGTGGTTTCCAGAATTATCAACCCATAGATGCTAAGGACAAAGTGAGAGGTCGGTGCAGTGGACTTTGGGACCTGGGAGTTTGGGAGTACAGTCAGGCCTTTGCACCTGGGGTGAGAAGTGGCTGAGGCATGGTAGCAGGCCAGCCACTGCCACGTGACTGCTTTAGAGCTCCTGGCCAGCAGATTGTAGGGGGAACAAGTGACCAGTCTAAGTGGTAATCTCTCTTGCTTTAACCTGCTTGGATCTGGATCACTGTCTGGGGTGGAGGTGCTGGGGTGCATGACCAGTATGCCAGAGGCAGTGGAGGCTTCAGAAAGGGAAGCCATTTAATACCTCCAGCAGCTGAGAAAACCCCAGTGTTTGGTATGAAGCTGCCCCTTCTGGTAACAGGGTTCTACCATGGCAAAAAGCTCAAAAGGCAAGTAATTGAGTGGCAAAATGAGCAAGCAAAGGAAGCAAGGCAAGCAGAGCCATCCAACTCTGAATTCCTTTTTGGGGGAAAAAAAGATCAGGGCATGGAACAGCAGGAAGACAATGAAATCAGAACTCCTGCACCAAAAGCTTCCAAGAAAAGAATAAGCTGCTTACAATCCATAGAGGAGCTTAGGAAGGATTTTGAAAACCAAATAAGAGTAGTGGAGGAAAAATTGGGAAGAGAAATGAGAATGATGCAAGAAAATTATGAAATGAGAGTCAACAACCTGACTGAAGACAATAACACGTTAAAAAATGAACTAACTCAAATGGCAAAAGAGGCTCAAAAAGCCAATGAGGAGAAGAATGCCTTAAAAAGCCAAATTTGCCAGAAGGAAAAAGAATCTCAAAACTTCACTGAAGAGAATCATTCCTTTAGAATAAGATTGGAGAAAATGGAAGCTAGTGACTTTATGAGAAATCAAGATAATATTAAACAGATCCAAACAAATGAAAAAATAGAAGGCAATGCAAAATATCTCATTGAAAAAACCACTGACCTGGAAAATAGATCGAGGAGAGATAATTTAACAGTTATTGAACTACCTGAAAGACATGATAAAAAATAGAACCCAGAAATCATCCTTCAAGAAATTCTTAAGGAAAATTGCCTTGATATTTTAAAACTACAGGGCAAAATAGAGGTTGAAAGCATCCACTGATCACCTCCTGAAAAAGATCCCCCCCCAAAAAAAACTCCTAGGAATATTATAGCCAGGCTCCAGAGTTCCCAGCTCAAGGAGAAAATATTACAATCAGCCAAGAAGAAACAATTTGAATACTGTGGAAACACAATCAGGATAACACAGCATCTGGCATCTTCTACACTGAGGGATCAAAAGGCTTGGAGTATGATATTCTGGAGGTCAAAGAGGCTGGGATTATAACCAAGAATCACCTCCCCAGCAAAACTGAGTATAATGTTTCAGGGGAAAATATGGTCATTCAATGGAATAGGGGACTTTCAAGCATTCTTGGTGAAAAAACCAGAGTTGAATAGAAAATTTGACATTCACATACAAGAAGCAAGAGAAGCATGAGAAGGTTAACAGGGAAAAGAAATCATAATGAACTTATCAAAGTTGAAATACATTCCTACATGGAACAGCAATAATTGTAACTTATGAAACTTTTCTCAGTATGAAAATAGTTTAAGGGAATATAAATGTGTATATACACACAAGCATACACACATATATATATGTATACATACATATATATAGACATATATACAATGACAGAGGTCACAGGACCAATTTAACAGTAAGGGATGATACTTAAAAGGTGAAATTAAGAAGTGAGAGAGGAATATAATGAGAGGAAATCGGGAGAGATAGAATGGGGTAAATTATTTCATATAGAAGCGGCAAGGGAAAACTGTTACAATGGAGGGGAAGAACAGGATGGTAAAAGGGAATGAGTCAACATTATTCTCATTGAATTGGGCTTAGGTAGGGAATGATATACACACTAAAAGGGTATCTCACCCTACAGGAGAGTAGGGGGGAAGAGTATGGGGAGGGATGACGGAAGGGAGGGCAGGCTGGGGGGGGGGGGGGAAGTTGGAACCACTCACTTTTGAAAAGGGACAGCATCACAATAAAAAATAGAACAAGTGGGGGGGATGGGATGGAGGGAAATATAGTCAGTCTTTCACAATATATCCACTATGGAAATATTTTTCATAATACATATGTATAAGCTATATTGAATTGCTGATCTTCCCAGTAAGAGTGGGTGACAAAGGAGGAAGGAAAAGAATATGGAATTCAAAGGTCTAAAATCAAATGTTTAAAATATATTATTATTATTTTATATGTAATTGGGCAATAAGATATACAGGCACTGGGCCATAGAGATCCATTATGTCCTACTGGAAGTCAGAGGGGGAACGGGGGAAGATATGGGAGAGAGTAGATTGGGGGAGGGGATATTCAGTGGGATAGCTGTTTTGGGGTGCTGGGTAGGAGAAAATGGGGAGAAAATTTGTAACTCAAAATCTTGTGGAAATGAATGATATAAACTAAAAAGAAGCTATATGATAAATAATACTGGCTGTGTTGAAAAAAATAAATTGGTTTTTGTGTAGTTCATTGATGTCAAATTCAAATAGAAAAGTAACCACTAAACTGTAGGATCATGAGTTATATTAACTTAGAATATCACATATTTACATTATCATATAATGTTGGATATAATTTATTGTTGTTGTTATTGCTAAATACTTCCCAATTACATTTTAATCTGTTTCTGATGGTTCTTCAGAGTGCTGTGGCCCACATGCAGCTAAGGATATGCTTGATACCTCTGGTGCAGGGCAAGGATTGGAAAGGAAAAGTAAATGGAGGCAGGGGCACGATTTAGGAGAGTATTACCTCTAGGCATGATGTGATGGAAACCTGAACTATGGTGGTGTCTTTGTGAGTAAAGAAAAGAAATCAGATTCAAGTATTATTATGGAGGCAGAATGAAAAAAAATTAAATAACAGATTGTATTGGGGGAGGGGTAAAGAAGAGGGAAGAAATGAAGATAATTCTAAGTAAGTAAACCAAAGCATTCACTTCATTTTTCCTATGTGGACATGTAGGACAGATTCTCTTGAATTATTAAGGTCCTTATTTAGGAGGTTGTGAGATATTAGGGCTTGGGGATAATTAACATAATGTTATCTGTAAATAGGAGCATCTATAGGACTTGAACATCTAATTTGAGATAGGAACTCTGTAATGGTTCATCTCCATGACAGTGGTGAACACATTCAATAAATATTTTCCTCCTTGTTTTAAAATAGATTTTTATTGTTTTGTTTTTATATCTGCTATATTTCCCTCTGTAGCATTGCCCCTCTATCTCTCATAGAGCCATCTATTATAACAAAGAGTTTTTTTTTTAAGTAAAGGAGATAAAGAAAAAAATGGAAAAAGCAATTAACACACTGAAAAAAATGACACCATATACATATTTTACATCTATGGACCTCTTTACCTGTTCAAGATAGGGGAGAACACAATGTCTTCTCATATCTCTTCTTTGGTGTCAAGTTCTTTCATTATTACTTTTTTTAAGCAATTGGGGTTAAGTAACTTGCTCAAGGTTACACGGCCAGTTATTTCTGGGTGTGGTGCTGAGTATCTGAGCCGGGATTTGATCCCCAGGTCATCCCAACACTGGAGCCGGTGCTTTTATGTGCTGAGTCACCTGGCTGCCCTTAAGCTCTTTCATCATAACATTAATTCTTACAACATTCACTTTTGATTGTGTTGTGGTTGCTCTTCCCATTTGCAGATAGTCATTATATATAATGTCTTCTTGGTTCTGCTTATTTTGCTTTTCATTAGTTAACATAAATCCATGCTTGTCTAAATTAACCTTGTTCATTATTTCTGATAGTACAGTAATATTACATTTCATTCTGTAACAAAATTTATTTAGCCATTTCCCAATCAATGAACAATTACTTTGTTTCCATTTATTTGTTATCACAAAAAGGTGCACCTATAAATATTTGTATGCATATGTAGAATTTCTTTGTATTAATGATATTCTTGTGGTATAGTCTTAGCAGTGAAAACTCTGGGTCAAAGGGCATGGATATATGCCTCCATGCTTTGTGCTTTTCCTGAGATTAATTTTCAAAAGTCTCTAAAATTGTACTTACATTTGGAACTATGCCCAAGGGGCTATAAAACTGTGTATCCTCTGATCTAGCAACACCACTACTAAGTTTTTATCCCAAATAGATCAAAAAAGACTAAAAAGGAACTATTCGTACCAAAAAATTTTAGCAGCTCTTTCTGTGATGGTTAAGAATTGGGAATCAAGGGGGTGGCCATCAACTGGGAAATGGCTGAACAAAGTTTGCTATGTGATTGTGATGGAATGTTATTGGGCTAGAAGAAATAACAAAGCAGGATGATTTCAGAAAAATATAGCTGGAAAGATTCATATGAACTGATGCAAAGTGAAGTGAGAAGAATCAGGAGAATATTGTACAATGAAGAATTGTGAATGACTTAGCTATTTTCATCAATACTATAATCCAAGGCAATCCCAAAGGACTCATGATAAAACATGCTATCCACCTCTACAGAAAGGACTAATATTGTCTGAATACGTACTGAAGCATACTGTTTTTCACTTTTTTTGTTCAAGTCTTTTTGTACAAAATGGTAATATGGAAATGTTTTATATGATTGCACATCAATCACCTATATTAGATTGCTAACAGTCACAGGGAAAGAGGAGAGGAGAGAGGGTAGGTGTTAGTATTGGAACTGAAAACTTTAAAAATGTTGAAAAATTGTTTTAATATGTAATTGGTGAAAAGATGAAATATTATTTTAAAAATAGTACTTGAAAAAAAACGTAAAGCTGTTGTAATATCTTATACTCCTCAATCTGGAATAAGGTGCATTTGTTTCTCCCCTTGCATTCTTTGAATCTGGTGCAGGTATAGATTAGGCTAGCAATTTTATACATCCAAAGAAAATATTTGGATTCATTAAAATTAAAGGTTATAAAGAGCTTTTCTTGCTTTGGGGAATTCACATAGGAAAACCATCTTGGGAGAGTAAGCATGCAGTAGTGGATAAAGGACTAGGTTTACAGTAACTATTCCACTTGTTACCATGGGCAGTTATTTTCTTCATTATTTCCCAATCTATAAAATAATGGCTTTGTATTTCAAGATCTTTAAAAACCTTTTTAGCACTAGTATCATATGCCTCTCATGACAGAGTTCTACAACATTAGAACAATATCCTTATCTCTGTCTCTTTGGCTTTATATCTCTATGTAGATGTATTTACGTATGTATACATATATAAATGTGTTTAGTTTCAAACCCCAATTGCATATGTAATTATATTTATATTTTTTAAATATAATCCTTTATATTACTTAAATAATGTTCATATAACAATGTACACATATGTATATATTTTTCCCCTGACAACCTAGTTTGTTTCTGTGAGAAAACAGAATGCCACTTGTGAACATTTAAAAATGTCATTGTAAAGAACTGGAAAGACCAACTGCTGTGTGAGAGAAAGGAAGAGATGTATTTCTAAAGTCAAATGCCAGAAAATGAGAATTCAAGAGCTTTGCTCACTGGAAGAGTTTTAGATGGAGGCCCAGGAGAGAAAGAGACTGACATAAAGGTTAGCAAATGCCTTTAAATGAGCAACAGCCAGGGCTGAATTAGAACAGGTAATATTGATAATAATTGACTCACAAATAGAATGTCTCCTGGATTAAAAGCCAAACGCTCTTTATAGTTAGAATCAGCAGGGTTCTAATTATCCTTTCTTCCAAATATCAATATGTTAAACTGCCTTCTAAAATTCAGATTCCTCTCTTTTATAGGAATGAAGGATATATTCATTTGAAGGTCAAAAATGGCATTTACTTTTGTATCTACAGCTACTATATAAATTTAATTGCTTTTATTTAGCCATTGATTTTTATCTTTCACATAGAATTATCCAATTTTAGAGACGTAGATGCATGGCCATATTCTTAAGAATTAATCTAGTCACTAAGAGACGTAGCTAAGAGGTAAGATTACAATGCTTTTGGGGGGAGGTAGAGTTAAGAATAAGGGGGTAGGAAGACAGAGTATTCCCATTTCAATCAGTCAGTTTTTCCTGATAAGGCTAGTTTATGTATAGGTAACTACCTATGAGATTTATTTGAGGGATCATCGAGAGGCTTCTTGAGACTGAAACTACAACCCCTCACTAATTTTTCTTGGTGCCTGGATTACCAGATACACCTGATTTCTTCAGGAGTACCTTTTAAAATGAAGATTGTCAGAGAACTGGGGCCTCTACTACAGACTACCCTGGAGGCCTCAGGGTTTTGGAATGCCTCTGTCTGTGTATTCATGTAGGCTGTTCACAACTGAATTGATTTCTACTCCTTACCACATGAGTTTCAGTTCAGTACAGGGGAAAGAGCACTGGTTCTAGACAAAGAACCTGATTCCAAATAAATCCTGCTTCTGATTCTTATTGCCTTTATAACCTTATATGTCTTTTAATCATCTTGAGCCTCAGTTTCCATGTCTGTAAAACTTGGAGGTCACAGTACAAGATGGATTCTGAAGCATCTTTTAACTTCTCAATCTGTGATCTTTGAGAGATCTTTGACCTATCCTATTCCTTTTTTGATTGCACTGAATTATTCCATAGGCCCAGATAAACAAAGCTATTTACATTTCCTGGCTGCCGTTCTTGATGAGGACTACAAATGCCAAGTGACTTCTCCAAAACTCAGTCATACTAACATAGCCTTAGTGAGGCATAGAAAATACAAAAAGATGAGAAGACATTCCAAGGGAAGGAATATGCTTCCACTAATCACTAGCATGCAAATTCTCTTTTTAGAACTATGTCAACAGCTGATAGACTTCTGAAATAAATGACAGAAGAAAAACATTTTCTAATCAGCTATCAACATCTAGATGAGAAACAGTTATCTTTACCCTTTCTAACCACTATAGTTAGCCAACAAAAAAAAATCTCTACGAGAATGTGACATAGAGTATTTTGCACAAAGCAGAGATTAAAGAGATTAGGTTCAGATGATGAGTCATTGCCTGAAGAGGAGAGGCCTCAGTAAGGACCTGTAATAAAGAATCTTTAGTTGACCCTGTCCAGAATGAGAGCATTGAGTCCCTGGACTCAAAGGAGGGTAAACATAAAGGTGAGGAGTAAGTAATATTGATAAGAGGAAGTTGAAAAATGTTAAGGACAAGTTTTGGCAATGCAAAACTTTCTCAGTGACTACACCTTACTATACGACATATTTCCTTTCCCAACTCTAGGTTTCTAAATGTCAGTTAAGACATTGAGTAGAAGACATGGTAGATTGTTCTGAAAGTAAGTATAGCTATCAATGCTTTATCAATCAATCATACAGCAGCCATTTATTAAGCACCTACAGTGAGTCAGTCACTAGGCAATGGGGATAAAAAAAATCAAAGTGAAAAAGTCTGAGCTCAAGGGACTTACATTCTATTGGTGGAGACAGGATGCATATATATATTTATATACAGACATCTATGCATATATACATACAAATATGCACACACATACATAAATATGTGTGTGTAGATCTGCCTATCCTTATATCTATCCATTTGTTAATCTATCTGTATATAATTGGGCTTTTGCGTCATTCCTAGATCTAATATGGAGGCACTCTGTGACTATGTGCCCTGGAAGTAGCCTCTTTGATTGGGTACATAAAAAATTAAAATGAAAATAGAAAACCAGTCAGACTCACACAGCATCTCTTTCTTGCTTGTTCTTTCTTGCTGTGTCCAGAGAATGAGATCAAAGTTCACTCACAGCATAGGCACCATGAAAATAACCAGAAGGATCCATAACTATTTCCTCTTTTTCCTTTTAGATCCCAGGTTTATCTTGCTGTGTTTTGTTTAACCTCCAAATCAAGTGCTAGTGGAGATCCTCACTGGATCTGGGAGTTCAAACGTTGGGTCCAGGATTGCAGGCAGGATGCTGCAGCCAGCCCACCTGGAAGAGAAACCCTTAGATGCCAGAGTGCCTGGGACTCTAGCCCAGGGTAGGGCTTGGACTGGGAACTGGGACTGCACTCTATAGGAACTGAGCTAAGCTGTTTGAATATGTGTTTTATTGCTTTGAAGAAAATGTATCTTTGTAAAAGCTAATTCAGCTATTAGTGATTAAATGGAATTGGGATTCAGAAGACCCCCTTCATTTGAGGGAATACCTTTAAGGGGGTCTGGATCCATTTTCAGAGAACCTGTAACCCTACCCCCCCCAAATACCCTTAAGGATACTGGAGAAACCTGGACACAGGTAAAATGTAACATATATGGCCTATAGGCAATAACAGCCAGGATGGCTACTGTTACATATATCAACTAAAGGGATAGGGACTAGAAATGTGATTTCATTCATATAGAATGTCTGGATAATGAAAAGTCTTCTATTAATGAAGGTTATCCAATTTTCCTTCATCTTACAGTTTCCAAAAGCATTAAAAATTGTGATTTGCCAAGGTCACTCAGATAGCTTCTGTCAGAGAGAAGACTTCAATTAGGTCTTCCTGACTCCAAGACCAGATCTACTATGCCATTCGTTCATATACACACTAAATACAAACTACAAAAATAATGCAAGTTAATTTTGAAGAGAAGGGACCAGCAGTGGATAGCAATAGGAGTCTTCAAGAAGAAGGTAATGCATTATATAAATTTTTAAGGACATTAGAGATTCTATAAGGTAGATGTAAGGAGGGAGGAGGACCATTCCAGGTGTGAGGGAGAACCACTGGCAAAGATATGGATATGAGTTGTGGTGTCACACATGAGGAATAGTAATAGAATTTTTTGCAGTAAAGTAAATTTATGTAGTTGTATATCCTCACCTTCAAATTCTTCCAAAGAAGAAAAAAATAACTTACTAAAAGTTATATTATTTTAGCATTTAAAAATAAACTATTTTACATTTTGAAATAATTTTTAATTTGTTCACCATCCAAATTTTATCCATGTGTAGAGTACAATTAGAGAAATAAAAGAGAAATAAACATTTATACTAGAGATACTGAAATAAGTGTGGTTTTACTAATGTCTCAGATTGTGTCAGTTTTATGAGTACAAATGCAAGGGAGAGGAGCATGGTTTGAACTACTACTAACTACAAATAGAAGAAAATAAATATAGAGTGTATATATTTATAATTTTTGAATATTTCTACATTATTGAAACATTGCTAAGAATATTTCTATAGACATATCTCATGATAAAGATATAGTTCCTTGAGTTGTAGTTGGTAATGAGCAGAGGTAAATACCAACTCATAGTATTTTACACATGAGGAATTCAGGTGTAAACAGGATACTGGAAATAATATGTACAGGCATATAATAACATTCAAGGAAAGTACTATTTTGACTAAGAAAAATAATTTTTGAATTCAATTCATCAAAAAATTATTATGTCTATTATATTCAAGAAACCATGTGGGATACATGGTATATAAAGCTGAAATAAGAGACAAGCCCTTCCTTTAAGGAGCTTTTAATTTAATTAGAAAGTAAACATAATTACACACAAGTTCTCCTAACCTAAGTTCTTGGTACTACTAAATAATTCAACATAAGAAATAGATGTAATTTTATTAGTGGAAATGGTCTTGAAGAAAATTCATCAATAAAAATTATTTTAATATATTTTGTTTGCTTTATCAAATATTGCCAAATTATACTTAAAAAATAACATCCATTTTAAAAATTTTGAAGTCTAAATTGTGTCCTTCCTACCTATCCTTCCCCCATATCTTGAGAAAGCAAGCAATGTGGTATCAATTGTACATGTGAGTCATGCAAACATTTCCATAATAGCCATGTTGAAAACACACATATACACACACCAAGAAAAATAAAGATGGAGAACAAAATTATACTTCAATTTGTACTCAGAATTTGTCAGTTCTTTCTCTGGAGGTGAATAATATTTTTCATCATGGCTCCTTTGGAACTGTCTTGGATCACTGTTTTTATCACAATAGTTAAGTCTTTTATAGTTGATCACTGATTATAATACATCTATACTGTTAGTTTATACAATGTTCTTGGCATTTTGCCCACTTCATTTTTTATGATATAAAATTTCAAGGTTTTTATGAAACCATCTTGCTTATAATTTCTCACAGCACAAGAGTATTCCATCACAATAATATACCAGTTTGTTCAGCCATTTCCCAATTGATGATCATCCTTTCAATTTCTAATTCTTTGGCAGCATAAAAAGAGCTGACATGTCTATATTTATATCTATATCTATCACACACATATGTGTATACATGCACACATGTGTGTGTATATATGCATATGTGTATATATACATGTGTGTGCACACACATATAATTAGGTCATTACCACTTTTCTTTGATCTCTGTGGGATATAGACCTAATAGTGGGATTGCTGGGTAAAGGGTATACACAATTTTATAGACTTTTGGAAATAATTCCAAATTGTTCTCCAGAATGGTTAGACCAGTTCAGCACTCTACCACCAGTGCATCAGTCTTCAATATCCCCTCTAGCACTTGCCATTTTCCTTTTCTGTCATGTTAGCCAATCTGATAGGTACAAAATGATATCTCAGAGTTCTTTTATTTGCATTTTGCTAATCAATAATGATTTAGAGCATTTTATATGACTATTGATGGTTTTGATTTTTTTCTGAAAACCCTTCTCTTATCCACAAATTTGACAGGTACATTTTTCCATGTTCCCCAATTTGCTTATGCTACTACTCTCTTTATTAATTTTGACTGTATCTTGGAATATACTATGAGATATTCTGCCAAACATCTTTTCTGTTTTCCCAGCAATTTTTCTCAAATATTTATCTCTTGCCCCAAAAGCAAGACCTTTGGATTTATCAATCACTAGATAACTATTGTCATTTACTACTGTGTCTTGTGTGCCCAGTCTATTATATTGATCCCCCACTCTATTTCTTTGCCAGTACCAGCCTGTTTTGTGATTACCATTCTGTAATATAGTTTGAGATCTGGAATAGCTAGTCTGCCTTCCTTCACATTTTTTTCATTGATTCCTTATATGTCCATAAAAACCTTCTGTTTTTCCAGATGATTTTTTTTAGCTCTGTATGAAGCCAAGCACAAGCAGCTTTCCAGAGGATGGCTGCTGTGAATGGCTTTCAAGATTCTGATTACATAGTATAGTGAACACTCTATTTATTCATTAACAAATCAGAACTTAACACCCACACAAAATAACTGGCTGTGTAACCTTGAGCAAGTTACTTAACCCCAATTGCTTTAAAAAACAAAACAAAACAAAAACAAATAAGAGCAATAAAATTCACAGAAAATCCAGGTACAGAATTCACAATGTTACAATTTATCACAGAAAATCAAAATATAGCACTCACAACAACTTATCACAGAAAATGACCATATAGTTTTCACCACAGTGATCACAAAGTTTTGAACAGAGAACAATCATTTAGTAACTCAATCATTCACTCATCATTGAAGAGGTTTGCCTCCTCAAGGAGAACAAAGTACAAAAGTCAAGGATCTCCACTCATGGAGTACATTAAGTTAACTCAATCAGTCACTTAATCAGTCATCAATCACTAAGTAAAATCATTTAGTCAATCAATTCAATCATTCAATCATCCTTCATCATTCCCTATTCAATCATCAGAAAACATGCAGATCTTCTACCCCTAGGTACCTAGTAAATTTATAATTTTTCAGTCAGTACACAGTATTCAAGTAAAGTCTTCTTTCAGCTTGACTCGGGGTGGTCTTTCAGATTACCTGGATCCCCTTCCATGGTCCCAGATCCTACCTGGATTCACCAAAACTGTCACCTGGGTTCAAAGGCAGATATCTCCCAGGTCCTTGTCCAGCTCTCTGTGCAGTTCCTGCTCCTCATTGGAGCTCACAGTGTCCACTCCATCTCAAATCCTTCACAGTCTCTGTTCCTGGGAAGACAAGGCTTAACAAAGATACCAATAGTTTCATACAAAGTACCAGCATCACAGTCATGCTTCCTCAGTCTTTAACAGCTCTGGCTGTCCCATGGAAATCCTTAGCAGCCTCAGCAATTCTGGCTGGCCCTCGGACTCAGCCAAAGTTTCAGCTGGTTCTTAGAATCAAAATCACTCCATCCAGGTTTTCAAAATCAAAATCATTCTCTCCAGCCTTGGGGGAGGGAGGACTTTCCTCTTCAACCTCTCCAGGCAGCAGTAGCTTCTGCCTCCACAGAGCTTGCTCCAAGACCTCACTCTCCCTCTCTGGGGCTTTTCCTTATATACAGTATTGCTCCTCCCTGCTCAGTCCCTTCCTGTTACATCAGCAACAGGAGTTCATACCTTCCGTTTCTTCAACAGAGGCTCAATTTTAACGAGGTGTTAAGTGCCTCTCACTTTAGCAATACAAAAGGAACTTCAGATTTCATTACTGTTATGCTCTGTAAGATAATTCTTCAGTAGTTTAACTGGCATAACACTCAATAAGTAAATTAAGTATAATTGTCATTTTTATTATATTGACTCAGGTTATCCATTAGAATTAATATTTGTTTCAATTAACATTACTTATTTGAAAAATATTTGTAATTTTTGTTTATGTATTGTTTTTGATTGTCTTGCCAGGTAGACTTGATTTTTTCATTGTCTGCAGTTATTTTGAATAGAATTTCTCTTACTATCTCGTCTTGCTGGGTGTTGTTGGTAGTATAGTGATATGCTAATAGTTTATGTAGCTTTAATTTATGTCTGGGAACCTTACTAAAGTTGTTTTTTCAGCAACTTTTTAGTTGATCCTCTAGGATTCTTTTTTTATACCATCATATCATTTGCAAAGAGTGATAACATTGCCTATTTTTTCCAATGTGGTAGCTAGCATTTCTATTAAAATATTGAATAATGATGGTAACAGACATTCATGCTTCACCACTGATCTTATTGGGAAGGATTCAAGTTTTCCCCATTATAGATCATACTTGTTCTTGGTTTTGGAAAGATACTATTTATTATTTTAAGAAAGTTTCCATTTATTCTTATAGTTTCTAATGTCTTTTAATAGAAATGGGTGTTGTATTTTGTCAAGGCTTTTTCTGTAACTATTGATATAATATAATTTTGTTGTTTTTGTTACTGATATGATTGATTATACCTACGGTTTTTTAATATTGAGTGAGCCCTGCATTCCTGATATAAATCTCACTTAGTCATGGTGTATGATTTTTGTGATAACATTGCTGTAATTTCTTTTCTTTTATTTAAAAGTTTTGCATCGATATTCATTAGGGAAATTGATATATAGTTTTCTTTCTCTTTTTTGATCTCTGTGTTTTGAGTATCAAAGCCATATTTGTCTCATTAAAAAAAAAACTTTAGGGCTGGATAGGTGGTGCAGTGAATAGAGCACTGGCCCTGGAGTAAGGAGGACCTGAGTTCAAATCCATCCTCAGATACTTAACACAAAAACTAGCCATGTGACCTTGGGCAAGTCACTTACTTCCAACTGCCCTCCAAAAAGCAAATAAAATAAAATAAAAACTTAGGTGGTACTTATTTACCTATTTAAAATTATAGTTTTTATTGTATTGAGATTATTTTTTTCCTTAAATATTTAGTGGAATTCATTTGTAAATCCATCTCATCCTAGAGAATTTTGTTTAGGGAGCTCATTTATCATCTGTTCAATTTCTTTTTCTAATACTGGATATTCTAAGTATTTTCTTTATTCTGTTAATCCGGGTAGCTGACATTTTTGTAAATATTCATCAATCTCACTTAGATCCCTTCTGCTATTAACTTCTGTTTTGTGGGTGAATTAATCCCATTTACATTCATATTTATGATTATTAACTGTACAATTCCCTCCATTCTGTTTTCTTCTTTTTATCCTTCTCTCTCTCTCTCTTTTCATCCTTCCCCCCTATAAAGTCTGTTTCAC
>NW_027185597.1:1809854-1868950 GCF_028583685.1 Petaurus breviceps papuanus | reverse complement strand
CTTCCCCCAGTGCATCCCTCTTCCTCATCCTTACATTTTTATTTTTTTGCAGAGCATCTCAACATAATCGACTAATCGACTCATACTGGTACTCTGTGTATATATATATATTTTCCTTCCAACTGCCCTAATAATGATAAAGTTTTTAAATATTACATGTATCATCTTACAATATAGGAATGCAAACAGTTTGACTCCATTGAGTCTATTATTCTATCTTTTTTTATTTTTGGAGGGCAATTGGGGTTAAGTGACTTGTACAAGGTAACAAGGCTAGCTTTTGCATTGTGTCTGAGGCCAGATTTGAACTCAGGTTCTCCTGACTCCAGGGCTAGTGTTCTATTCACTGTGCCACCTAGCTGCCCTAAGTCTCTTATTCTTTCATGTTTACATTTCTAGCCTTCTCTTGGGTCTTGTACTTGAATGTCAGATTTTCTGGTCAGCTCTGGTCTTTTCACCAAGATAGCTTGAAAGTCCTCTATTACATTAAATATTTTTTTTTCTCAAAGGATTATACTCAGTTTTGCTGAGTAGGTTATTCTTGGTTGTAATCCTAGCTTTCTTGCCTTTTGGATTATCATACTCCAAGCTCTCCATTTCTTTAATGGAGAAACTACTAAACCTTGTGTGATCCAAACTGTGGTTCCACAATAGTTGAATGATTTCTTTCTGGGTGCTTGAAATATTTAAAATACTTTCATTAATTAGAAAATACAGGCTAATATTTCATCCTGGGAGCTCTGAAATTTGGCTGTAATATTCCTGGGAGTTTTCATTTTGTGTTCTATTTCCCAGGTGGTAATAAGTGGACTCTTTCAATTTTTATTGTACCCTCTGGATCTAGAGTATTGGCATTGTTTTTCTTGATAATTTCTTGAAATATGATGTCTTAGCTCTTTCTTTGATCTTGGATTTCAGGCGGTCCCAATAATTCTTAAATTATCTCTCCTAGATCTATTTTCTAGGTCAGTTGTTTTTCCTATGAAATACTTCACAATTTGTTGTTACTTTTTTCACTCTTTGTTTTCTTTATGTTTTGATGTCTTATGGAGTCATTGGCTCCTACTTGCCCAATTCTAATTTTGAAGGAATTTTCTTCAGTGAGTTTTTGTACCTCTTTCCCCACCCCACCCCCTTATAAGTGTTATTTTTTCAGTATAACTGTCTTTTAAAAAAAAATAAATTGTTGTCTTTTCATAGTTTTCTTGCATTGTTTTCATTTCTTTATTCATTTTTCTTCTACCACTCCTATTTGATTTTGAAAATCAATTTTTACCTTATAGGAATATCTGTTGTGCTTCTATTCAATTCACATTTTCCCCCACTTGAGGCTTTTCTTATAGCTGTTTTCATATTATTGCCTTCTTTTAGACTTGTGTCTTTATCTTACTTAGCAGCATAGTAGATTTTCATGGTGAGCTTCTTTTTTATTGTTTCCTCATTCCTTGGAATTGCAACCAATGTTGCTCTCTAGGGTCCCTGTTTTCCTAAGCCTGTAAACAATACTGCTCTTCAGGACCCATGCCTACCTGGGACAAGAATTAATACTGTTCCAAAGCAAACCTGCTTTCTTGGGATTCATAGTGCTACTGTTCTTCAAGGTTTCTGATCCATTTTAACCAAAATTGATACTGCTTCTAAAGGCTTCTCCTCTCTTGGGACTGAAAATGTTCCTCTCTGCCCTTGAACTGTAAGCCAAAACTTCGTGCAGACTATAGAGTTGCCTAGCAAAATCAAGTTCTTCACTCAATGCTAGCACAGGGTTCCCCTAAAATTTCTCTTTAACTAGTTGTAATATCCTCTTAATGTCTCTGGCTTGAGAGCTCCCAAAGCTGCTGCTGCTTCTGTTGCCTCTACCAAGTCCCACCCCTGGTTTTGCATCCTCATGGGCTCTTGACCAACTTTCACCTCCTTGCCACATATCTCTCTAATCTCCTAAATTGACTCAAGGTGTAAGAATATCTCACTTTGGCCTTTTATTGGTTCTTCCACTCCAGAATTTGATTTAAGACATTATTTTTAAATTGTTTGGGAAAAAATCTAGAACATATATTTTTAAAGAAGATCTATTACTCTTTTTTAACCAAAGTGGACTAAGAACAATGAAACCATTCCATCTGACTTGCAACTGGAAACATCATAGTATAGAAACAATGAGTACAGTGCTTGGCACAAAATAGGCCTTTAATAAGTTTTAGTTGACTGACTCTTGTCTCTCACATTAGGATAAGAGCTCCTTGAGAACAAGAACTGTCTTGATTTTCTATAACATTCTCCTAAGGAGTCGTGATTTCAGGGGCCTAGGTAGTCTGCATTGGCACAGATTACAACCCATCCAGAGACTAATAAATGATCTTCATGAATTGTGTTGGCCAAAAAAAAATGTCATCTGGTAGTCATTTTGATGATAGTTATGAGTTTTACTAAGCTCATTTTCAGATAACTTACACAAGCACTTAAAAGCTTAGCTTCTACATAAATCAAGCCTGGTTGAATCAATCAGAACTTGTCCTATGCTGTAAAGTCATGCACAAGCAGCTTTCCAGAGGACTGCTGCTGTGAATGGCTTTTAAGATTCTTATTATATAGTATAGTGAAGCCTCTATTTATTCAATAACAAATCAGAGCAAAACATTCACAGAGAGTCAAGGTACAGAATACACAATATTACAATTTATCACAGAAAATCACAATATAGTATTCACAAGAGCTTATCATTAAAATGGCCACATAGTTTTCACCAAAGTGGTCACAATATTTAGAACAAAGAACAATCATCTTAAAGTACAAATAGTCAAAGTCTTGCACTCATGGGAAACACTAAATTAATTCAATCAGTCACTTATTCAGCAATCAATTATTAAGTATCATTAATCACTAAGTATAATCTCATTAGAGAATACCCAAACCCTCCACTCCTAGGTCACTAGTAAACTACAATTCCATAATTACTCAGTACCCAGGGAAAGGTTTTTTCATCTTGACTTGGGGCCTGTCAAGATCCTGGATCCCCTTCCATGGTCCCAGATTCTATCTGGATTCACCAGACTGTCACCTGGGTTCAATGGCAGACAGCTCCCATTTCCTTGTCCAGCTTTCTGGGTAGTTCCTGCTTCACACTGAAGTTCACAGGATCCAGTCCATCTCAAATCCTTCACAATTTCTGCTTCCAGGAATTCAAGGCTCAACCAAGCCACAAACAGACAAAGTCCCTGTATCTTGGTCATGCTTCCTCAGTCTTCTGCAGCTCGTTCAAAAAATCAGTATCACCTTATCTATCCTGGGGGGCGGGGGCTCCTGGGCTCCTGGGCTCCTGTTCAGAAGAATCTCCGCCACCACCAGTTCTCAGGAAATTCTGGTTCAGTTCTCAATTCTCTCTTCTGTAGCTGCTCTGCCTCCAAGATTCTTGTCCTAAGAAATTCTGACTGTGCCTCTCTAGGGTTTTTCTTCTATATACAACATTAGCTACTTCCTATTTCAGCCAACCCCTTCCTGTTACATCAGGAACAGGGCTTTATACCTTCTGTTTCTTTCACAGAGATTTGATTAGTTACTAAGTGTTAAGTACCTGCTTACTTGCCAATACAAAAAGGGATCTTCAATTACCATTACATATGCTAGCATAATTATGAAAACCCAGTGTGTCCCACACACACTGTTAAGACATCAGAGTGTGACTTTGGTGATTTTATTATTTCTTGATTTCTCTCCAAGACTATTCTTGAAGATATCTTTTGCAGCCAAAGCCTGAAGACAAATCTTCATAACTAAAGAACTTATCCATCTTTTTTTATTATTAATATATAGTTAAATACACTAACAAAGCATGCATTTTATATGATAATATGAGAATGTTTTTACAACCACCCCTGAATGAAGTCCACCGTTTTTGTATTGAATTCTATTCATCTATAAAGTCCACATTTTAGCAAAACATTCTCTCACTTTGTATGTGCACACACACAAGTTGCCATGAATAGGAAATAATTCTTTGAAATCTATAATTAAATAATTTTGGCTTATATAAACTAGAAAATTGTCAAAATTCCTCTTACCTGAAAATTTTACTGAACTCAAACTAAGTTAAAAATCATTGGAATTCAGTGTGCTTAAGACAGTTATATTGAGTTGGGTCTTTTGTACATGTCTGCCTCCCCAAGGAGAGACAGTAGGACTTCTCCATCCTCTGAGGAGATAGACAATTTGTTCCTATTTCTCTGTCCTTAATGATAATCTTGTCATGCAAAGGCACTAATACCCATTCCAAGGTGTCTAATTTATATTAAGGGAGTCATTTATTTGCAAGTAGATGCTGTCCTACCACTTTTATTATTGAAAAACAAAACAAAGGAAAACAAAATATCCAACCCATGTATTCCTTTAAGGCACTGTTCAAAGGAAATGTGCCAGATCTCAAAAGACGTTCAACCCTTTAATAGAATATTTGCCTTAGTCCATCCATAATCCGAGATAGCATCAAGATGTCTCTTCTGTGCATGAAGGATTGTTTTCTCTTTTAACAAATTTATACTTATAAAATGCTGCCAAAAGTCTTTGATTTTTTTAAATGAGTAATAGTAAGCAAATCCATGTAGTCTTTTAAAAAGTCCACTTCAGAGGGGAGGGACAAAATTGTCAGTTTCACAATTAGTTTGTACCTAATACCAATATTAACAATAAAAAAAATTATTTATAACATTTGTGTATTGAACATAGTCTTCTATATACAAGAAAGAAATATGTAAGATATATAAGAGAGATGAGTGAAGTCTATTTGACAACCCCTCCCCCCCTGCCCCCTGCAAGCAATTTCCTATTGGGAAAAACTGTAAAATATACAGCATGATGTATGTCTATCAAATAAAACAACTTAGCCACTCCTGAGAAGCAAAGGAAGTTGCTAGGAGTTGATATGGAGAGGCAAGAGATCTTGAGGAGAGTAGCACGGTAAAAGGCCATGACAGTGACAGCTTCTTACTAGAGAACAGGTGTCAAATGTAAACCACATGAAAAATATAGCGTCTCTGTAGCTGTCTTTATAAGCGCATTCCTGTTCACAGATTGTATAAACATCAGCAGCAGCTTTTTTTTCTTTAAAATAAAATGATGATCACTTTTGATTATTTTATGGTTGTTCTTTCCATAAATGTTGCAGGTTTGCAAAGTACCAGCTTGGCCCCAAAGAAGAGATATGAGAAGAAACACTCCTTCCTTTACAGTGGTAAAGACCCACAGATATGGCACATTGTATATGTCATTTTTTTTCATTATGTTGATTAATTTTGCTGATTATTTTTTCTTAATCTTCTTTGAAAAAGAAAATAATTGGGAGAACAACTCTTTGGGAGGGGACAAGTGAGGAATTGGGGGCGATCTAGTCAATGTAAAAAGAAAGCATGTCAATAAAAATCAATTTAAAAATAAATACAATAGTGCTTGCATTGTTATCTTCTACTTTATAATTTTGTTTATAGCTGGCAATGTAAAAATAATAAATGACACATATCTGTGTATATATTGCTTTTTAAGATTTGTAAAGCTCTTTAAATAAATTGTCTCATTTGATCTCCATAACAACTCTATGAGGTGAGTGCTATGAATATCATTATCTCCCTTTGGCAAATAAGGACAACTTTGAAAGAGGTTGATAGACATTCCCAAGGTCTCTAGAAAAGAAGATGACTAAAGTGGGTTTCAAACCCAAAGCTAACCAAAGTCTTAATAATTCTAAGTATAGACCTAAATCCTATACACACATATACATATATATCTACACATGTTTGCATACACATGTATGTTTATACACATGTGTTTTGTGTGTGCAGGATATATATTGTATTTGGTGAACATGACTATATTCTTAATATGCTAAGCTTCTAGGGATATGATATGTGTGTGTGAACACATGCACATGCACACCTGTGTGTATGTAGGATTTAGGGCTATACATGTGATATATGTTTCTGCATTGTCCTACATGGATATATATCGATGTATATGGCACATATACATAGATATGTGTGTGCACATATACATATATTAAAGTGAATATTACATTATACATATATGTATATGAGTATTATAGGTCTATATAAAATCAGCAAAGATTTTTCTAGGACTATCTGTTCTAGTCAGAGTTTATTTTATATGTTCTGTAGCTTTAGGGGAAGGAGGGTGTAACTAGAATCATTATTTATCTCATATAAATGCCCCTGATGGATGGCATAGAAATTATTACTAAATCATTAACCATTTCATTGCATATAAGTAAGATTTATCTAAATAGCTGCTAGGCCAATCAAGACATAGCACTTTATCCTGGTATAGCAAAAAATAACATCTTTCTTTCTAAATCATTTTTCCCTCTGGACTTTCTTATCTCAATCAATTGTTTTACTAGTCTCTGAGTTACCCAGGCTGGAAACCTCGAAAATCATCTTCCCTCTCTTATATTCTCACAGTTATTAAGACCTGTTTCTTTCTTCTTTCATAATATTT
Organism: Petaurus breviceps papuanus; assembly: GCF_028583685.1. Classification (NCBI taxonomy): domain Eukaryota; kingdom Metazoa; phylum Chordata; class Mammalia; order Diprotodontia; family Petauridae; genus Petaurus; species Petaurus breviceps. The sequence goes on along the minus strand of NW_027185597.1, from coordinate 1,862,452 downwards.
CTCACATTTAAGATTCCTTCCCATTCCTATTTCTATCACCTATTGCATTTTCATATAATCTCTTGTCTGGACAACTGGTGTAATAGGAAGAACTTGTGATCTGGAGTCAGAGGATCTGACTTCAGAGCATATCTCTGAGACTACCTGTATGATCTTGGACAACTTACTTGATCCTTCCAGAGACTTAGTTTCCTCATTTCATAATAAAAGTATAACTGAAATAGATTGTTCCTGTATAAAGCTGGTCTCCCAAATACTATTTTCTTTCACTTCCAAACCGTATGCCAGTAAGGAACAAAATTAAACATTTCTGTACAAGTTAGTCCCTTATTCAAAAATCTTCAATATCTCCCCAGTGCCTATTGAATAAACTTCAAGTGAATCTCCTGATATTTCATCTGCTTGGGCCTCCCATTGAGCCCGGGACACTGAGTCACCTACCTGCCATCTTAGAATCATTGAATATAGAGCTGAAACGGGAATTAGATAGCATCTAATTCAGGGATGGGGAACCTGAGGCCTCGAGGTCACATGTGACCCTCTAGGTCCTCAAGTGTGACTCTTTGACTGAATGCAAATTTCACAGAATAATTTCCCTCAATAAAAGGATCTGTTCTGTGAAGTTTGGATTCGGTCAAAGGGCTACACTTGAGGACCTAGAGGGCCACATGTGGCCTTGAGGCCATAGGTTCCCCACATCTGATCTAGTTCAAACTTCTTCATATTATAATTATAGACCTTGGTATGAGTAGGTGGCATCCTCAGGCTACAACACTATAGGAGGATTTCAGCAGCAGAAACGAAATCCTGGCCCTCTGCCCAGAGCCTTGGAGTACTCCTCACATTCCTTAGTATTAATAGTCACTCACAGCACTTATTTATAAAATGTGTGTATGGACATGAATATATCAATCAATGAGCATTTATTAACCATCTCCTATATGGTAGACATGAGAGGAAGCATGTGTCTGATGACTAGAAAGCCAGTGTCTTCATCTCAGAAGCTTAAGAATGCCTCTAACACATATCTACTGGGTGACCATGGTCAAATCAATTAACTCCTCAGTGTCCCAGACAACTCTCGAAGACTCTAAGTTTCAGAAAAGCTGCTGGCTGGCACTGATGGAAGGATGTTTTCTTAGCTGGGAAACCTATACTGATGAAACAATAGCCCAGTCCCTACCTCTCTTTCTTTGTGAAAGGTACTAGGCTAAGCTCTTGATATTCAAGGACAAGATGGAACAGCTGGCCTCTGGGAGCATATTACATGTGTGTTTGTGTATGCATGTGCATAAATGAATTTGGTGAATATATTTATATTCCTAAAGTTATCAGCTTCTAGGGATAGGCATAAAGGTTTTTGTGAAATGTTGATACAATGGTATATACACTAACATTTAAACTGTCCATAGACTTGTTCTATAGACTATGCCTTTTTATCAAAATTTATTTTGATACTTTAAAAAATATTCTCTTAATCTTACCAAACTTAAGGAAGTAGCACACAAGGAAAAATGTCTTCCCAACCCCTGTAATATTTGTATTCAGGTGGCATCAAGTTATAATGAGCCACTAGGAAGGGCAGTTGTATAGAGAAAATCACCATAAGGTAGCATATAGGAGTATGTGTGGAAGGGCAGAGGGGTTCTCCCAGCTTCTGTGTTGCTGACAGAGAGGTATTTACTGACTGATTGTATGATGTAACACTAGCTGGCAAAATCACCTCTTTCTCCCTAGTAGAGATGTCCTTCAGGTACCAGATCCCTCTACAATTGGATGTCTCAAACTTTCACTCTAACAAATGTTTGACTTGTAACAAAAATATAAGTCTATGCACCATTGAGAGCAGAATAATCTGATGTTAGAATATGCTATTTCAAAGTATTCCTTGTTACAGTCAAGTGCTGGGCTTTAGCGTGTTACTTATCTTGTCTAGCTTTGGTCAAGGTATTTTTCCCCTTATATTTGGTTTGACTCTCTAGCAAACATCTATGTTTATATAGTAGTACTATTTATTCTTCCCTGCTTGTGAGCACTAATGACTAACCTTTTATATCCACAATAGAAATTCTGTAAAAAAAATCTCAAAACTTTATGACAACATTCTCATGGAAAAAGTAGTAGGGCATAAAGGTTAGGGGATAGTCAAGTCAAATCAACAAGGATGGATGAAGCCCTTCCTTTGGGCTAGGTGCTGTACTATGCAGGGACAGACCCTGAATCTCTGGGATTATTACGTAGGGAACACTCCAATAGAGGAAATTTTCTTTATCAATATAGGCCAGCATCTTTTCTTCAATTTGTAGTCAGAGTTACCTAGAGCACTGAGCAAGTAATATGTGAGAGGAAAAAAAACTTGTGCCTTACCCTAGGGAATAGAAAATGAGCACTGGATCCAGGCCCAGAATCTAAGCAGTCACATAAGAAATATATGAACTACTTTAAATAGAGGTAAAAAAAAAAATGGGCTGTTGTTCTGAAACATCTTTAAAATCCTCTACATAAGTAATGTAAATATTTCCTACTCATTTGCAGTTTTGTTGTTGTTTTGTATTGTTATGTTTTGAGAAAATAAAACATAAATGGAGCCATACCATGTGGATTCCGTTTGTCTGATGATAAGCTTCTGCTGGCTATAAAATTCAAATGCCTTCAGTCTTCTTTTAAGTGTTCTTATTCCATTCTTCTCATGCTAGGGCCAAGATGAAACAGACATTGCAATATGTCAAAGGATCTATCAGTTCACTGATTGTTAGTGTCCTTCACTCAGCCACACAGCACAGTCCATTCATGCTACTATTTTTTTCCCCACTCCCTGTACCTCGTCTGTGTTCTTCAATATATTCCCCCAAAGAAAATGCATGCAACCTGTTGACAGATTTTCTCCAGCTATTTTTTTTTCATTTTAGTTATAAGACTAGCATGACAACAACAGCAACAACAATGACTGAAAAAACAACATATTAAACTTATCTATCATTATCTCTAACTCTTGTCATGGGGCCTGGCCACCTCTTTTTCCAGCCATCAGCATTCTCAGAGATATATCATGGGTATAATATAATGGAGACAAAGCTCACCTTAAAGATAATAAGGCACAAATGGGTTTTGCTTCTTCATATATGTAATATATATTTATCATATTTATGTTATCATAAATATATATATTATATCTGATATAGCTGTTTAACTGTAGGCAAGGTACTTGCCTTTCAGTGCTCTAGGCAACTCAGTTTTAAGTTAAAGTTAAAGTCAATCTGCATCACCGAAAAATGATTCCACATCAAATTTCCTCACAATGAAGTGAAATCAGGGGAGGCCTAGACCCTCCCCTTCACACCTATCTGTCAAGCCATTTGTGTGTGTGTGCGTACGCGCGTGTGTGTGGAGATGATCAAGAGAAATATGCTATAGTGAACTTGCATATACTCTGCATGTTTCTATTGTTCTTTGGTATACCCAAAACTTTGATTTATCACTGACTGAGTTATTCCAAGATTCCTAATCATATAGCATTCTCAGAAAAAAAAAATATGTTTAAATAAATGGGTCTTAGTGTGGAAAAATATCACAGGTGAGATAATAACTACAAAATTTCCCTCAAAGCAATCCAGCTTTTTCTCCCTTTTCAATTCTGGGCCTAATCATTGATCTGAAGAGCCTATTCCAAATGTTTTGTATATTGATTGTACAAACTCAATGAATTAGTTATCCAATTGCAATTTACCGACTGGACAATAGTCATTTTTTCATCGACTTTTTTTTCTGTACATTTAGGTGGATTTATTTTGGATGGTGGTAGATCTTGTTAATAAGCTATGATGATGTACTAAGGTTTGATGCAATAGGCAGAATATGTTTCAAATATTCCTATAAACAGGAGTAAATGGATCACTCTGCAATCTTTAAGGAATCCTTCTTCCATTTGGACATTGTACAAGATGCCTTGCATGACAGTAGTGAACACCTCGTGAAATTTATCTCTGATTATATTTATGAGAGAATCTTGGCATGTTTGTAACATAGGCATGAGTATTCTGTGATGCAGAGGCTTTAAGGCAAAATTCTCTTCTATAGAATTAAAAATAATTAACAAACAAAAATAGAATCTTTTACTTCTTCACCTTTCAGTCAGCTGTATGAGTGGCTCACTATAGAGAATTATTTGCAAAAGTCTGCCTGTTATCTTCTCATACTTGAGCCAAGAAATCCTAAATACATTCTACATATATCATACTCAGACTTCATAAAGATGAGAAAGTAGCCATGTGCACTGGTAGTTATTGATGATCTCTCCATTATCCTTTTTATTTATTAATATGTTTTGTCATTTTCCTTTACTTGAAATATCATGGAAAATGTTGTATGGATGGCCTCCAAAGTAATTTCCTCTTTCTGTGTTTGGTCAGGCCCAGTTCCTCTCACTAACTTCATTTTCTTAAAGGCATTTTCTATTTCCTCATATGGCATTTTTTCTTATGATATTTGGAGCTATTAGGATCCAAATGTTGCAGTTCTCTTATTGTTACTGATGAAAATCAATCAGTATAGAAATGATGACATTTCTTCATGTTGATATCTATCATTTTCTTCCTGCTAGTCTCATCCATGAATGCTCTTGGGATAATGTGATTCATTCAGATTATATACCTTTTTTTAACCTCCATTATTTTTCATTGTTTCATGTGGTACCACTGTTCTTAGGTTCAAGTCATGGCATTTTATTAGTTAAAAAGTGGTAGAGGATCAACAACTGTTGTTATGTGCTACTTGGTACATGAGCAAGACCCACAGAATTAGTGACTCACAGAACCTCAAAGTTTTGAGAGCCCTCAGGTCATCTAGTGCAGTATAAGAACTGTATAGTATTCTTCTCAACGGCATTACCAGTGAAGAAATAACCAGCTTCTAATCTGGAGGTTTTAATTAGGGAGAACCTAGCCCTCCTCAAGGTAAGTACATTTCATTTTTAAGAGATCTAACTGAAATGAAATTTTCTGGCTTGATTCTGGACAAAGACCCTACCTTGATCTTTATGTCAATTCTGGGAGACATACTTTCCCTTCAAGGTCTGATGAGTGGCCACTGCTTATTGTGAATAAAGCAATGGAAGGAAATACTATTTCCCTTCATGTTTTTATTTCCCACATGCTGTTCCCTAACTAAAAACGTTAGAGAGATTTTTAACTTCATTTTTCTTCATGTCTTACATACAGCATCTCTCTTATTTCTTCTGGAACTTACTGTTAGAGTTAACCTTTCCCCCGATGCTCCCATAGCAGAAGAGTTTAGACTGTAGCAGACATTTCCTAGTGGATCTCTTCACTTCCAGTCTCTTTTCACTCACACTGACCATGTATATTGCTGCCAGATTAATCTTTTAATAATAGTTTCACAATACACTTCTCTGTTGTTGTGCTTAGAATTACTTCGAATAACTTATAGTACCAAGCACAACGTCCTCATCCTACTCATTCAAAACACAATCCTCCCTTTTATCAGGTTGTTTTCCTTGTTGTTATCAAAAAATGTAATGTTTTGGGCTGAGTCAAAATGGGGGAGTAGAAACAGGACTTCCCAGGGACTCCTGCTTCCACCTCCTCCAATTCATGTAAAAAATGACTTGAAACAAACTTTGGAGCTACATAACCCACAAAATGACACAGAGAAGCTAACCTCCCACTGCAGATAGCCCAGCAGGCTGGCAGGAAGTGGGCAGCCCAGCTTGTTGGGAGCTGAGCCCAGCCCTGAGCAAGCCAAGGTTTTAGCCTCAGGGTGGCCACAACCAGACACTGGTTAGAGGGCCTTCATAGCACCAGCAGGTGTGGCAGTTTCCAGAATTATCAGTGCATAGATGCTAAGGACAAAGTGAGACATCCATGCAGTGTGGACTTTGGGACCTGGGAGTTACAAAGTGTGGTCGGCCTTTGCCCCCAGGGAGAGAAGTGGCTGAGGCACAGTGTACTTGCAGCCACTGCCACATGGCTGCCTCAGAGATCCTAGCCTGCACATTGTAGGAGGACCAACTGAACAGTCTGAGGGGCAATTAGTCTTGCTTTAACCTGCTTGGATCTGGATCACTGTCTGGGGTGAAGGACCTGGGGTTCATGACCAGTGTAACAGAGCCAGTGGAGGCTTCTGAGAGGGCAGCCAATTAATATTTCCAGCATCTGAGAAAACCCCAGCAATTTGGGACATAGCTCTCCCTCTGGTAGCAGAGTTCTACTGTGGCATAAAGCTCAAAAGTCAAGTAATTGAGTGGCAACATGAACAAGCAAAGGAAGCAAGGCAAGCACAGTGGTCCAACTTTGGATTCTTTTTTATTAATTAATTTGTTTAATTTTAGTTTACAAGATTCGTTACCACAATTCCTTGAGTTTCAAATTTTCTCTCCTTTTCCCCTCTCCCCATGGCAGCATACAATCAAGTATAGTATCTGCAAATACTTTCACATTAGGCATTAGTCGGGTTATAAAGAAGGATTGTATCAGATGGAATGAAGAATGGGAAAGAGGAAACAAAACCAAACAAAAAAAAAAGAAGATATTCCTCAGTTTGCTTCAATAGTTTGCTTCAATCTGTGTTCAAACTCAGTTGTTCCTCTGGTTGTAAACATCTCTCTCCATCATGAGTCATTTGGGGTAGACTTATGACTCTGTATTGAGGAGACTTAATTTCCAATTCTTTGCTACCACAAAAAGAGCTGCTATAAATATTTTTGTACATATGGGTCTTTTTCCCATTTCCAGTTTTCCCAGCAGTTTTTGTCAAATAGTGAGTTCTTGTCCCAAAAATTGGGGCCTTTGTGTTTATCAAACACTAGATTACCATAGTCATTGACTGCTGAGTGTTGTGTACCCAATCTATTCCATTGATCCACTATTTTATTCCTCAGCCAGTACCAAGTAGTTTTGAGGACTGCTGCTTTATAGTACAGATTAAAATCTGGTATAGCTAGGCCATTTTCCCTAGCATTTCTTTTCATTAATTACCTTGATATTCTGGACATTTTGTTCTTCCAAAGTAATTTTGTTACTATTTTTTCTAGCTCTATAAAGTAGTTTTTTGATAAACTGATTGGTAAGGCACTAAATATATAATTTAATTTAGGTAAAATTGTCATTTTTATTATATTATCTCAACCCAGGCACGAGCAATTGATGTCTTTCAAATTCGTTAGATCTGACTTTATTTGTGTGAAAAGTGTTTTGTAGTTGTGTTCATAAAGGTCCTGGGTTTGTTTTGGCAGGTAGATTCCCAAATATTTCATAATTTCTATGGTAACTTTAAATGGGAATTCTCTTTCTATCTCTTGCTGTTGAATTTCATTAGAAATATACAGGAATGCTGAGGATTTATGTGGGTTTATTTTATGTCCTGAAACTTCGGCAAATTTATTTATTGTCTCAAGTAGTTTTTTACTTGATTCTCTAGGATTCTCTAATCTGCAAAAGAGTGATAGCTGGGTCTCTTCTTTGCCTAATTTCATAACTTTGATTTCTTTTTCTTCTCTAACTGCTACTGCTAACATTTCTAGTACCAGATTGAATAAGAGAGGTAATAGTGGACATCCTTGTTTCACCCCTGATCTTATTGGAAATGTTTCTAGCTTCTCCCCATTACTTATAATACTTGCTAATGGCTTTAAGTAGATGCTACCTATTATTTTAAGGAAGGCTCCATTTATTCCTATTCTTTCTAGTGTTTTGAATGGGAATGGATGCTGTATTTTATCAAAAGCTTTTTCTGCATCTATTGAGATAATCATGTGGTTTTTGCGAGTTTTATTGTTGATATGATCAATTATACTGATGGTTTTCCTAATATTAAACCATCCTTGCATTCCTGGAATAAATCCTACCTGATCAAAGCATATTATTCTTGAGATAAGTTTCTGTAGTCTTTTTGCTAATATTTTATTTAAAATTTTTGCATCTATATTCGTGAGGGAGATTGGTCTATAATTTTCTTTCTCTGTTTTATCTCTTCCTGATTTAGGTATAAGTACCATATTTATGTCATAAAAAGAATTTAGTAGGACTCCTTCTTCACTAATTTTACTGAATAGTTTGTAGAGTATTGGAATCAATTGTTCTTTAAATGTTTGATAGTATTCACTAGGAAATCCATCTGGACCTGGAGATTTTTTCCTAGGGAATTCATTGATGACTTGTTTGATTTCTTTTTCTGAGATAGGGGTATTTAAGTACTTTACTTCCTCTTCAGTTAATTTGGGCAAGCTATATTTTTGTAAATATTTATCCATTTCACTAAGATTGTCAAATTTAAGTGCATATAATTTGGCAAAATATTTCCTAAATATTGTTTTAATTTCCTCTTCATTGGTGTTAGGTTCACCCTTTTCATTTTTGGATACTCATAATTTGGTTTTTCTTGTTCCTTTTTTTATCATGTTGAGTAAGGGTCTATCAATTTTATTGTTTTTTTTTCATAAAACCAGCTTTTAGTTTTATTTATTAATTCAATAATTTTCTTAATTTCAATCTTATTAATCTCTCCTTTGGTTTTCATTATTTCTAATTTATCATTTAATTGGGGATTATCAATCTATTTTTTTTCTAGCTTTTTCAATTGCATGCCCAATTCATTGACCTCTCTTTTCTCTAATTTATGCATGTATGCACTTAGGGATATAAAACTTCCCCTAAGAATTGCCTTTTCTGCATCCCACAAATTTTGGTATGTTGTCTCATTATTGTCATTCTCTTGAATGAAGTTACTGGTTGCTTCTATGATTTCTTGCTTGACCCTCTCATTCTTTAGAATTAAATTATTTAGTTTCCAATTAGTTTTTAGTCTGTCTTTCCATGGCCCTTTATTGCATATGATTTTTATTGCATCATGATCTGAGAATGATGCATTTAATATTTCTGCCTCTCTGTACTGAATTTGATGTTTTTATGTCCTAGTACATGGTGAATTTTTGTGAATGTGGCATGTACTGCTGAGAAGAAAGTATATTCATTTTTTCCCCTTCAGTTTTTTCCAGATATCTATCATACCTACCCTCTCTAAAATTCTATTCACCTCCTTAACTTCTTTCTTGTTTATTTTGAGTTTGGATTTATCAACTTCATAGAGGGGGAGATTAAGGACTCCCACTAGTATAGTTTTGCTATCGATTTCTTCCTCTAATTCTTTTACCTTCTCCTCTAGTAATTTGGATGCTATAGCACTTGGTGCATATATGTTAAGTAATGATATTGCTTCATTCTCTATGGTGCCTTTTAGCAGGATATAGTTTCCTTCCTTATCTCTTTTAATTAGATCAATTTTTGCTTTTGCTTTATCTGAGATAAGGATGGCTACCCCTGCTTTTTTTACTTTAGCTGAGGCATAATAAATTTTACTCCAGCCTTTTACCTTTACCCTGTGTGTATCCCTCTGTTTCAGATGTGTTTCTTGTAAACAGCATATTGTAGGATAATGATTTTTAATCCATTCTGCTATCTGCCTCTGTTTTATGGGAGAGTTCATTCCATTCACATTTACAGTTATGATTATTATCTCTTTCCTTCTCTCCATCCTGTTCCCTCCCCTGTTAATGGCTTATATTTTTTCTCCCCTTCTCCCTTCCCCTCCTCAATAGTTTTCCTTTAGACCACCACCTCCCTCAGTATTCCCTCATCAGCCCCCCTCCCTTTTCCTCCCCTTCCCCTTACTTTTTTCCTCCCTACAAACCCCCCCCACCTTTTGTAGTCCTTTCTCCCTCCTAATGTTTGTAGGATATTTTTATACTTAATGAAGTATATTATTTCCTCTTCTCACCAAGAGTGACAGGAACAAATCTCATGCAAAACTCCTCACCCTCCCCTCTTTCCCTCTAATATGATACATTTTGCATCATAGAGTCCTATGCTTAACTGGTTGTTATTCCCTCCTTGCACCAGTACCAATGAGGGAAAAGCTCATATATTACTCATCTCCCTCCCTTCTTTTCCTCTGCTATGTTGTTTTTATGCCTCTTTGTGTTGCATAATTTACCCTTTTCCACTTCATTCATTCCTCTTCTTCCATTGCAGGCCCTTTGTAGCCCTTAATAAGATTTTTTTTAAACAACATTTTGTGTAATTTATACTCAAACCATCGACTTTTCTATAAACAGTTTGCTCTTATTAAATAACAAGGATGTGTGTGTGTGTGTGTGTGTGTGTTTTCCTTGTTTACCTTTCTATGTCACTCTCGCATCTTGTAATTGGAGGTTGAATTTTCCATTGAGCTCTGGCTTTTTCATAAGGAAGGTCTGGAAATCTGTTATATCATTTAATAACCATCTCTTTGTCTGGAAGAATATGCTCAGTCTCACTGGGTAGGTGATCTATGCTTGTAACCTGAGCTCTTTTGCCTTGTGGAAAATTGTATTCCACTGCTTCCGATCTTTCAGTGTAGAGGCTGCCAAATCCTGTGCATTCCTCACTGTGGTTCCTTGATATTTGAATTGTTTCTTTCTGGCCACTTGAAGTATTTTCTCTTTTACTTGGTAGTTCTTGAGTTTGGCCACAATGTTTTGAGGACTTTTCAGTTTGGGACCTCTTTCAGGACGTGTCTGGTGGATTCTCTCAATTTCTATTTTACCCTCAGGTTCTAGTACCTCAGGGCAGTTTTCTTTAATGAGCTTTTGGAGAATGTTTTCTAAGCTCATTTTTTCATCATGATTTTCTGGTAGGCCTATGATTCTCAGATTATCTCTCCTGGAACTCTTTTCTTGGTCAGTTATTTTCCACTGAGATATTTTACCTCTTTTTCTAATTTTTCATTCTTGTTGGTTTGTTTGACTAAATATTGATTCCTCATAGAGTTATTTGTTTCAATTTGGTTGATTCCAGTTTTTAGGGAATCATTTTCCGTGGTTAGTTTTTGGAGTTCCTTTTCCATATCATACAACTTTCTTTTTAAGGAGCTGTTTTTGTCAATATAAAGTTTTTCTAATTCTGCAATTTTGATTTTAAAAAAAATTATTCATTTTGTCTTCTATCTCTCTCATTTGGTTTTCAAAGTTCCTTTTGAGCTCATCTAGGAGAGCTTTCTGTGCTTGAGACCCGTTCCCTGTTGATGTTTCAGCTGTGGGTATGGAGTCCACATTGTCTCCATCTGAGTTTGGTTCCTCCCTCTGAAGACAGTAGGACTCCAGAGTCTTTGTAGTCTGCCTTCTACCCATTTTGAGGCAGGGCCCTACCCATGCCCTCTCTCTAGGGTTCCCAAACCTTTACTGTTAAGGGTTTTGCCCCAGGGTAATAGTTACTATGTTTACAGTGTAGGCAGGGTTGGAGCAGGCTGGGTTCACTCTGCCATCCTGGTCCTTGGAGGTCCTGATAGGGGCTTTTTTAAAATTTCTGGGCTATGGAGTAGTAGTCCCAGGAGTATTTGCTGTCCTGGACAGGGGCCCTGCATTTGGTTCTTACCTTGCTCTTTCCAGTCCCAGCCCTTTGGTGATAGGCCTGGTAGTGGCCCTTGTGGTTGGTGGGGGGACTTATGCCCCTCATTTATCAGGCCTGCTCCCAGCCTGCCTCTGCACAGTGTGCCTTCCCAGCCTGCCTCCACAGGATCAGGGCATGGAACAGGAGGAAGACAGCGAAGTCATAACTCCTGCACAATAAGCTTCCAAGTAAAGAATCCTTCTTACAGGACATAGAGGAGCTTAAGAAGGATTTTGAATTCCAAATAAGAGAATTGGAGGAAAAATTGGGAAGAGAAATGAGAATGACCCAAGAAAATTATAAAATGAGGGTCAACAGCTATAATAGTAATGGAATTTAAAGATCCTCCTGTATTGGCTTGGTTTTCAGATTGATTGTGTTAAAACCCAGAGCTTGTGAATCCCACTTGTGGGATGGACTTGTTGACATGAAAAGAGAGGGCTGAACTGGGAGGAGCTGGTGACGTGAATTTAGAGAGGCACAAATAGAGAGAGAAGCAGAAGAATTTTTTGGAAGCAGCATCATGGAGGCAGAGATATGGAGAGGATTGCTGAGGGCCAGTTCAAACTGCTAAGGACTTTTGAGAGTTGCCACCCAAAGCTGCCAAGGACCAAGGAGACATCACTGTTATGCTTGTACTTTGTCTCTTTTGATGTTGTTTTGCCAGATTTATCCACTGATGAAGGACAGTTCTGTTGTTGCAGAGGTCCTGGAAATCGTTAAGGGGTCCAGAGACTATTCTGCAGACAGAGAATGAATTGCATCCACTGGTAAAGGCCAGTGTCATTGTTGCAGAGGTCCTAGAACCTTGCTGTTGGTTCAGAAGCCCTGAAGAAGGATTTTCTTTTTATATGTTTACAGAAATCCTGGAAGAGGGTTTTGCTAATGTTTTCAGGGGTCCTAGGACTGTTCTGCAGACAAAGAATGAATTAATGAGGACACTGGCAATTTATCTTGTGGCTTTGCTAAGCTTTGTCTCCCCAGGAACAAAGATTGCTGAGAACTTGCCTCGGGTCAAGATGAAGAAAAGACCTCTCTTTGGGTATTAAATGCTGTGCTTAGGCTTGTTGTAACTCTGGGGTAGATGGTCTATTCAGTTGTGATCTAAGGCTGGGAAACTTTTGACGTTTTGTGCTCTGTGATTGACTAAATGAATGTACTGCCTAGGGGTGGAGTAGTACTTAGAAGAGGGACTTTGTGATTGACTAAATGAATGTAATATCCAGGGGTGGCATAGTACTTGGAAATTATTGAATTACACTTGGTGAATGCTGTATTTTGAAATCTGCTATATTTTTATTTTCTCTGTTCTTAATTTGTCACTGAATATAATGGAGAGCAGCTATTCTGGTATTTCGAACATTGGGAAGTTGTCTTTGCTTGGCATTACAACAACCTGACTGAAGAAAATAAAACCTTAAAAAATAGAATAATTCAAATGGCAAAAGAGGCTCCAAAAGCCAATGAGAAGAAGAATGCCTTAAAAAGCTGAATTTTCCAGGTGGAAAAAGAATCTCAAAAGCTAACTGAAGAAAATCATTGCTTCAGAATTAGATAGGAGCAAATGGAAGCTAGTGACTTTATGAGAAATAAATATATTATTAAACAGATCCAAACAAATGAAGGAATAGAAGGCAATGTGAAATATCTCATTGGGAAAACCACTGACCTGGAAAATAGATCCAGGAGAGATAGTTTGAAAATTATTGGACTACCTGAAAGCCATGATCAAAGAAAGAACCTAGAAATCATCCTTCAAGAAATTCTCAGGGAAAACTGCCTTGATACTTTAGAATCAGAGGGCAAAACAGAAGTTGAAAAATCCACCAATCAACTCCAGAAAAAGATCCTAAAAAGAAAATTCCTAGGAATATTATAACCAGGTTCCATAGTCCCCAGATTAAGAAGAAAATATTACAAGCAGCCAGGGAGGAACAATTTGAATACTGTGGAAACACAATTAGGATAACACAGGATATGGCAGCTTCTACACTGAGGGATTGAGGGGCTTGGAATATGATATTCCAAAGGTCAAAGAAGCTAGGATTAAAACCAAGAATCACCTACCCACCAAAACTGAGTATTATGTTTTAAGGGAATATATGATCATTCAGTGGAATAGAGAACTTTCAAGCATTCTTGATAGAAAAAAAAGAGTTGAATTGAAAATTTGAGATTCAGATACAAGAAGCAAGAGAAGCATGAGAAGGTAAACAGGGAAAAAAAATCATAAGCCACTTATCAAAGTTGATGACTTTCCTACATGGAAAAGCGATAATTGTAACTTATAGTATGAGAATAGTTGAAGGGAATAGAAGTGTGTATACATACATATGTATACATACATACATATATGTCTATAGGAGGGTATATGGGCATATGAATATGTATGAAAGTATATGTATATATGTGTGTGTGTGTGTGTGTGTGTGTGTGTGTATAGGTATACATAGAGGGCACAGGACCAGTTGAATAGGAAGGGATGATACTTGAAAGGTGCAATTAAGAGGTGAGAGGTTAATATAATGAAAGGAAATAGGGAGAGATAGAATGGGGCAAATTATTTCAAATAGAAGAGGCAAGGGAAAATATTACAATGGAGGGGAAGAACAGGAAGGCAAAAGGGAATGAGTCAACCTTATTTTCAATGAATTTGGCTTAGGGAGGGAATGACATACACACTAAATAGAGTATCTCACCCTACAGGAGTGTAGGGGGGAAGGGGATGAGAAGGGGGATGATGGAAAGGAGGGTAAGTTGGAAGCACCCCTTTTTGAAAAGGGACAGGATCAAAGTAGAGAGTAGAACAAGTTAGGGGTGGGATGGGATGGAGGGAAATATCATCAGCCTTTCACAATATATCCACTATGGAAATGTTTTTCATAGCTACATATGTACAACCTATATTGAATTGCTTATCTTCCCAATGAGGGTGGGTGACAAGGGAGGTAGGGAAAGAATCTGGAATTCAAAGGTTAAAAATAAAATGTTTATATATATATATATATATATGTATATAATAATTATTATTATTTTTCATGTAATAGGGAAATAAGATATACCAGCATTGGGGCACTGTGCTCTACTGGAAAGCCGGAGAGGGTGTGGGGGAAGATATAGGAGTGAACAGATTGGAGGAGGGGATATCCAGTGGGATCACTGTTTTTGGGGTGGTGGGTAGGGGAAAAATGGGGAGAAAATTTGCAACTCAAAATCTTGTGTAAATGAATGCTGTAAACTAAAAAATAAAAAGAAAATTAAAAAATGTAATGTTTCTTTTTGTATTTGTGTTCTGCTTATTCTTAGAAGGAATAATAATAATATCAAATGAGATAACATGTAAAGTGCTTTATACACCTTAGAGTACTAAAAAATATTAACCAAATATTAATTACTATTATTATTAGCACTTTACATATAAATTGGCATTTTTATTATTGGCATTTCTATAGCACTTTAAGGTCTGTAATGCACTTTACATGTGTTACCTCACTGGATACTCACAACAATGTTCTGAGATAGATTGTATTATTCTAATGTTATAAATCAGAAAACTGAGTCTGAGAGAGCTTAAAATACAACTATTGTTTTGTGGCATGACTCAAACTTATATTTTCCTGACTCCTGACTGGCTTTGGCCAGTTTGCCACCCAACTACCACCATTGCCCATTTCCCTTCTCTCCACCTATCCATCATATGCCTCTCCAGCTCCAATTCCATTTCCTTCAGGAAGCTTTCTTTCTTTGCTACAGCCCACACTGATTCCTTCCATCTCTGAAAGCCTATTGGATTTAGAATAAGCACCACAAAGTTTAGCCCTTATTTGTCTCATGTAAGTAAGATTTGCTGCTTTAATTAACCTGTTGGTCCCTTGAAGACAGAGACCATATTTAGTATTTTTTGCCTCCTATGAAAACTCTCCAATCAATTATTGCCCCACCCTCCTTGTCTCTCCAGCATCTTCAGTCTCTCTTATCCCTCGGATACCTTTCCTTCTGATCATTTTGACTTCTGTAAGACCATATTCCAACCTATGTTGGTGACCTGGTTCCCTGCAGGACATCTCTGTGATACTTCATGAAGTCTACCTACATGGAGACAGATATCATTCCTGATGACAAAGGGCCCTTTGAGTTAAAGACACTGAATTGGTTTACAGAGACTGAGGAGAGAGGAAACCAAGGTTACAGCGAGAAGAGGTGACAGAGAAGGTACAAACTTTTGAATGGTCAACAGAACAGGATCCCCTGGAACCACAGATATCTAAGGGAAGCTGGACTCCCATCAAGTCCCTTTATTTCCAACTTCTGCATCCCCAGAGATAGTGACATTGTACTTATTCATTGGAGGTCATTTTCTCTTTGATTAAGCTTATGGTTATTGCTCTCTCTTGTGCATCCTATCTGTATATTAATCTGTACATTTTTCTCAATTTCAGTTTTTCTATTTCCTTTTACAAATATTATTTTTTATGATTCTCTTTGTGTTACTGGAATTTGTTGGGAGGGAGCTAAACTCTCCAAGAATAAATACACCATTAACCTCCCCTCTAGGTTAACTAGGATAATTTGATAGTATTTTGAACCCCTAAAAGAAACCATTATACTCTGAAGCTATAGTATTTCACACGAAGTAGATTGCCCAATACCTGCTCAAGATAGGAGTGAAAGAAAATGAGCATATAGCCTCAGACCCTATAGCACTTTCCACAAAGGCAGAAATCAGTGTCTCCCTAGAAAATAGAGTGACCTCAATCCCAGCTCACATTTGTCTTAATGTATCTATGCCACATGTGGGTCAGGAATTTTATATTAAACGGTCACCACTCTGTGATTAATCAATGTGGGGATTCCATCCAATGGTCCACAATAAAACCCACATTCTTTCTTATCTCTGTCCCCCTATAGATGCTTTGTGGAGATCTGCCCATTGTACTAGGTAGATTTTCTATGCCGTGTGTATTACATTGGTGCCGCTGACTCCACTGCATTATGTAGGCCTGTCTATAAATTAACCTTTGCTCTGGATACCTTACTAGTCAGGAGGAATCCTCAGGCCCTAGGACCTAAGCTTACTTAGCTATTATCTGTGAAAAGCCTCTAACAATTTTACAGTATAAAGGTGAAGGGCAGACTTTCAAGTCCTTTCTTTTAGACCAAGTCTTTCTTTCTGTACCAAGTACTAGTAACAAACTTTGCTTATTGAGGAATTCTTCTTGATTGTTCACTTCACTAGGCAGGGTAGTGTGAGGCAGAAAGGAAGAAAGAGTGGTGGGCATGGTCCCACAGAGTTTCCATTAAAGGGGGTATGTGTGTGTGTGTGCATGTCTGTGTCTATATGAATGTAAATGTGCTTGTGCATGCGTGTATGCATGTGTATACAAAAGAGACAGCAATGAGTAAATTTTCATCAAGATGGGAAGTTAGAGTTAATCTTTGAAGGAAAGAATGAAGAGCTTAGGTCCTTAGTCGATACCTGATTGTTCATTTTTGAGAGTTCCCCTGCGGCTCCATTTTTTCCCCTTATGTTTTATAGGTAAACTCACAATATCCTCAGTTATGCTATTTTTGTTGTTCAGTTGTTTTCGGTCATGTCTGACTCTTCATGGCCCCATTTGGGATTTTCTTGGCAAAGATACTGGATTGGTTTGCCATTTCCTCCTCTAGCTGATTTTACAAATGAGGAAACTGAGGCAAATAGGGTTAAGCTATTTACTCAAGGTCACACAGCTAGTTAAATGTCTGAATCCAGATTTGGACTCAGGAAAAGGAATCTTCATTACTCCAGGCCTGGTAGTCTGTCCACTGTGCCACCTAGCTGGCTCCATTACTCTCTATAGTTGTCTAATTCCATAAAGGTAGCTTATGGGAAAGTATGATGGAAATACAAGGATGGAAGACATTGCTAGGTAAGAAGAAAGTATTCAAGGTATGGGGAATAGATAATGCTTTGATAAAAGTAATTAGAGCTGGGGAGATTTTTCTTTTGGTAATAGCAGAGGTGTATCTAGATGATTCTCTGATTAGACTTTAGATTGGAGATAACAGAAATTAGAACCATGAATTTTAACCAGGAGGACATTTAACCAGGAATTCAAACAGAATGAACAAAGTTCATGGGGCTCAGAACAAGAAGAAAAGTCTGTGGTCAAGCTGCATGGATTCATTGTTAATGTGGGCAATAGGGACTTGAGTTCCTCATATAGTTATCTGAAATTGTTGCTTTTACTGAAGTCCATTTAGGCTTGATGTCAGGGAAAGCCCATAACAATTAGATCCATGCACCAGTGAAATGAGCCGTCTCAGCAGGTAGTATGTCCTCCTTCTCTGGAAGTCTTCAGGCAGAGTATTAAATTACTAATTGTTTCAGCTATTTTAAAAAGATTCTAGGTCAAGTATGTACTGAATTAGGTGGCCTCCAAATTCCTCTTTAATCTTAAATTCTGTAGTTCTGTATTAATTCTTTTCTCATGTCTATTGATTTTGTTTGTACAAAAATTCCTGTATGTGTACATTTAGAAAAAAAAATATTTCACTCTATATGGATGCTTACTATTCCCTGCTCTCAATTTCTTCCAAATTTGACTCAGCTGGACAGCTCCTTCTGTTGCTTCAGTTATCGCTGTCCATGACAATAGACATTCTAAGCAGGAACAAAACAGCATGTGTCTAGAATACCTTTGTTCAAATAGATACACTACATGTAGGCAGGCTTCCTTAAAAAAAAAAAAAGTATCTGTAGCCACCTCTGTTTTTCATGTGTGGGTTGACTTTTTTTGCTTTGGGAAGAATATTAACTTCTGGCCAAGATGGCAGTGTAAAGGCAGGGTCACCTAACCTGTCCCCCTCAAAATACCTTTAAATTAAGATTCTAAACAAATTCAAAAGCAACAGAGCCCACAAAAAGGTGAAGTTAAACAATTTTCCAACCTAAGACAACTTAGAAGGTTGTCAGAAAAGGTCTGTTGAGCCAGGGTGAGAGAGGAGCAAAGTCGAGCACAGGTTGTGCCAACACAGACCTTGTCCCAGCAAACCAGGAGTAGGCCTTGGCATAACTAAATCAGTGGTAGCAGTGGCAGTTTCCACACCTCTCAGCCCAAAGATGATGAGGGGATTGAACAATGGGTCAGAAAGAGATTTACAAGGGTCCCTTTGCTGACACCAGGGTCTTACTCTGTTACATTGCCTATGTATATGTTTGGGTCACAGTACTGGGTCTTAGTCACAGTGTGAGGAGGAGAACTAGAATAGCAGAAGTTGCAGAGGGACCCTGATCACAGTTATAGGATGGAAAACCGTGTTTGTGGTCACTCACAAACCAGTGCACAGTGAAGGAAGTAAACACATCTCTCCCTATAACACCTTGGAAAAGCCCAAAAGTTACAAGTCCCCAGAATTACCTCTGAAAAGGGCTGAACAAGAAACCTGAAGCTTGGCACAAAGACCTCTCCATTTAGGAAGCAGATCTGCAATTTAGCATAGAGTCAAAAGTCAAAAAACAGGCTGAAAAATGTATAAGCAATGGAAAAAATGTTCTGATCATAAGAAGTTAATGTGATGAAAAGGAAGATCAAAGCACACATTCAGAAGACAAAAAAGTCAAAATTCCAGCTTCCAAAGCCTCAAAGAAAACTATGAATTGTTCTCAGGTCATGGAAGAGTTCAAAAAGGATTTTAGAAATCAAGTAAGAGGGCAGCTAGGTGGAGCAGTGAATAGAGCACCAGCCCTGGAGTCAGGAGGACCTCAGTTCATATCCGACCTCAGACATTTAACACTTACTAGCCGTGTGACCTTGGGCAAGTCACTCAACCCCAACTGTCCTGCCCTCCCCCCCTTCAAACACATACACACACACATTTCCCTTTAAGGGGTGGCTAGGTGGCACAGTGAATAGAGCACTAGCCCTAGAGTCAGGAGGACCTGAGTTAAAATCCAGCCTCAGACACTTAACACTTACTAGCCATGTGACCTTGGGCAAGTCACTTAATCCCAATTGCTTCTCCAAAAACAAAAATAATCAAGTAAGAGGTGTAGAGGAAAAATTGGAAAGAGAATGAGTTTAATGAAGAAACTCTTGAAAAAAGAGTCAACAGCATGGCAAAGGAGGCACAAAAATACTTAAGAAAATAACGCCTCAAAATATAGAACAGGCTAGATGCTAAAATAAGCAAAAAATCCAATAAAGAGAAGAAATGTCTTGAAAAGCAGAATTGGCCAAATTGGAAAAAAGAAGGTATACAAAAATTCATTGAAGAGAAGAACTCCTTTAAAAGTAAAATTGGCAAAAGAAAAAGGAGGCATAAAGGCTCCCTGAAGAAAATAATTCCTCAAATGTTTGAACTGGCCAAGTGAATGATACTGACTTTATAAGACATCAAGAAAAAAATCAAACAAAATCAAAAGAACAAAAAAGTAAAATAAAACATGAAATATCTCATTGGAAAAACAATTGACCTGGAAAAGAGATTGAGGAGAGATAATTTAAGGATTATTGGACTACCTGAAAGTCATCATCAAGAAAGAGCCTAGACATCATCTTTCAAGAAATTATCAGGGAAAACTTCTCTGATATCCTCGAACCAGAAGGTAAAATAGAAATGTAAAGAATCTACTGATCATTTCCTGAAAGATATCCCCCCCCCAAAAAAAAAACTCTCATGAATGTTATAGCTAAATTCCAGACATTCCAGATAAAGAAGAAAATAATGCAAGCAGCTAAAAAGAAATAATTCAAACATCATGGAACCAGAATCAAGATAACACAAGATTTAGCAGTTCCTACTTTAAAGGATCAGAGGGTTTGGAATATGATATTACAGAGGGCAAAAAAGCTAGGATTACAACTAAGAATCATTTATCCAGCAAAACTGAGTATAATCCTTCAGGGGAAAATGTATACTCAATGAAACAGAAGACTTTCAAGCATTCTCAATGAAGAGACTAGAACAGAATAGAAAATTTGACTTTCAAATACAAGATGAAAAAGAAGTCTATGAGAGAAAACTGGAAAGAGAAATTATAAATGTTTCAATAAGGTTAGACTGTTTGTATTCCTGCATGGGATAATGATATTTATAACTCCTAAAAACTTTCTCTTTATGGGGCATTTAGAAGGAGTATACATAGAGAGAAAGCAGAGGTATGAAATGAAAATGATGGTATGATTCTCTAAAATTAAGGGATGAGGGAAAAGAATGCATTGGGAGAAGGAGAAAGGGAGAGGTGGAATGGGATAACTTATCTAATATAAAAGAAGTCTGAAAGAGATTTTACAGAGGAAGGGAAAGTGGAGGAAGGGAGCACATGAACCTTACTCACATAAGAATTGGGTCAAAGAGGGAATAATACACAGACTCAGTTGGGTTTAGAAATCTTTCTTACCATAAAGTAAAGTAAGAAGGATAAGAGAAAGGGGGAGCTGATAGAAGAGAGGGTAGTTTGTGAGAGGTAAAAATCAGGAGCAAAATACTTTTGAGAATGGATAGGAGATGGAGAGAGGGAGAGAGAGAGAGACAGAGAGAGAGACAGAGAGACAGAAACAGAGAGACAGAGAGAGAGAAATAGGGGGGAAATGGGATGAAGGAAAATACATAATTGGTCATCACTACTGTGAAAAAAATTATAGTGAGTTTCTCTGATAGACTTCATTTCTCAAATATATATATATATATATATATATATATATATATATATAAAACTGAATCAGATTTGTAGAATTAAGGGGCATTCCTCAATTGATATATGTTCAAAGGATATGAACAGGCAGTTTTCAGACAAAGTAATCAATGTTTTCTATAGTCATATGAAAAATTCTCTAAATCACTATTGATGAGAGAAATACAAATTAAAAGAACTCTGAGCTATAACCTCATACCTGTCAGGTCGGCTAATATGATAGAAAAAGAAAAAGACAAATGTTGGAAGGGATGTGGGAAAATTAAAACAATGATGTACTATTGATGAAGTTGTATACCAATTCAAGCATTCTGGAGTGCAAGTTGGAATTATGCCCAAATATGCTATAAAACCATGTAAACTCTTTCACCAAACAATACTACTACTAGGTCTATATCCCAAAGAGATTAAAAAGGAAAGGCAGCTATGTATCAAAAATATTTACATCAGGTCTTTTAGTGGTGGCAAAGAAATGGAAATTGGGGGAACGTCCATCAATTGGAGAATTACTTAATAAGTTGTATATGATTATGATGCAATACTACTATGCTTTAAGAAATGATGAGCAGGATGCTTTCAGAAACAAATAACATGAAAAGACTAACATGAACCAATGCAAAATAAAAGGAGCAGAACCAGGAAAATGTTGTATACCTTAACAGCAATATTGTATGATGATCTACAAGAAAACACACGTTCTCCACCAGCCACCACCATACTACCCATACATGGAACCATCAGTTACAGCAAACTGAAAAGTTTTGAATGCTGTGGATAAGTTCACTTACCTTGGTAGTGTACTTTACAGGAATGTATACATTGATAAAAAGGTTGACAAAAGCATTGCCAGAGGTAGCTCAGTATTTGGGAGGAGCCAAAGGAAAGTATGGAGAGAAGGGGTACTAGACTGACTATCAAACTGAAGGTCTACAGAGGCTTTCTGCTGACCTCATTGCTGTATGCTTGTAAAAACTGGACAGTATACTAGCATTATGACAAGAAACTGAATCACGTCCATTTGAATTGTCTTAGGAAGCTTCTGAAGATCATCTGGCAGGATAAGATACCAGGCACTGAGGTCCTTTCTCAGACTACTGCCAAGTATTCAAACTCTTCTTCAGAGAGCACAACTCCAATGGGCTGCATTGTTCAAATGCAAAATGTACACTTGACAAAAAGAATATTTTATGGAGAACTCACAGAGGTCAAGTATGCATATGGTGGTCAGAAGAAGCAATATAAGGATACTCTCAAGGTCTGTCTTAAGAACTTTGGATTTGGTTGTGTGACATGGAAGACACTGGCACAGAACCTCTTAGCATGGTGTGCCCACATCAGAGAAGGTGTTGTGCTCTATGAACAAAGCAGAACTGAAACAGTTCAAAAGAAACACAAGATTCAGAAATATAGAAAATCTACCATTTGTGCTTGACCTGTGGTAGAACATCCCAAACTCACATTAGTCTGATTAGCCACATTAAGACACAGTGAAACTTGACTCGGACATAGTAATGTCATTTTGATTCTCTTCAAGAATGAAGGACAAACAACCAACTAACCAACTCTGAATAACTTAGCTATTTGCAGCAATAAAATGATCCGAGGCATTTCTGTAGAATTTATGATGAAAGGGGTGTTATCCATTACCAGAGGAAGAACTGGCACAACCTGAATGCAGATGAAAGATACTTTTTTTGGTGATATTTTAATCTATTTTTTTTAACAGAATGACTTCGATGGAAATGTGTTTTGTATGACTACCCATGTATAATCTCTATCAAGTTGCTTACCTTCTCAATAGTGGTGTAGGAGAGGGAGGGCAAGAATTCAGAACTCGTCTTTTTTAAACGAATGTTAAACTTGTTTTTACATGTAATTGGGAAAAATATATTTTAAAATATTGATTTCTATCACACAATGTCAACTGGCCTTTTCAATCCTTTTATCCCAAGTTTATATGACTCTTCTTCATAAACAGTATAGCATAAGGGCAATACACATGTTGCTAGAGAAATTGAATGAAATATAGCACCTGTTCAAAGCTCATTTAAGAATCTGGCATTTCAAAGATGCAGCTTAATGGACATGCTAACTACCTATTTAGCTATATTCTATGAAATCCTCTTCACTCCTAAAACTGACCTACAACATCAGGCAAAATACTTAGAGCACATTATCTTAATTCCTCACAGAAAAGCCTTCAATGAATTTTGATTTAATGCTCTACTCATTGCCTTCCTAAAGTGTCAATAGAAAAACCATCTGCTTGAACAGCATTTAATTTATCTACTGTAAAAATCAGGATTAAAGGTCTATTCATTATATAACATAATGCCCTTAAAAAGGACCAAAGTGAAAATTTCTGGTTCGATTTTAATACATGGACAAAATTGGATTGGGGGATGGATGTATATACTTTGATTCTCAGAAAAAGAAACGTTTGTTACCTAACATTTTCCCCCCTCTAATTTTTTTTTCATTTGTCTTTAGCTGGGAAGCAAATTAGTGCCTAATGTTATCAACAATTTATTAATAGTTTATTAACTCCAGTATTTGGTAACATATATTGATCATTTAATCTATATAGTTTCTTTTAAAAAAATCTTATTCGTTGTTATTAAAATGCTTCTATTCAGAGTGCAACTCATGGCCTGCTTGTAAACCTGGAATATTGAAGGTGATGGTCTTTTCTCCATCTTCATTCTTCATCTCTTGTAGCCTGCAAATTTACTGAAACTATCACTTGTCTTGATTTTTTATCTTTGTTAATCCCCTAGTATTTTCTAAGTAAACTTTAAATCATTAGCAAATAAAGATAGTTTTACGTCTTTTATCTGTCTCCAGACCTTCAATTGCTTCCTATTGTGCTACTTCTGGAGAAAATAATATGTGGGAGACTGGAAAATTTTGCTTCATTTGCATATTTATTGGGAAAAGTTTTAGTGTGTCCCTGTTGTTAAGATTCTGTTTATGATATAATTTGTAGCATTGTCAACAAAAACAAGTGTTATAATTTGTCAAAGTTTATTTTTCTTTTTTTTTCCTGAATCTGTTGAGATAATTGTGTGGATTGCAGCATTTTTATTTTTAAGAATGAATTATATGATTTTTTTCTAATATAGAATCATCTTTGCTTCCATGGCTTAAGTCCAATTTGGTTAAGATGAATGAATTCTTGTATGAATTCTTATAGTATACTTATTAGGATTTCATATTTGAAAAATTTTAATAGATATCCATTGATGATGTTAATCTATAATTCTACCCTGCTCCTTGCTTTATTCTTTCCTGGCTTATGAGTTAAGAATATAACTGTCTCATAAAAACAATCTAGGCCATCAATTTCTTAGTTTTTGTGATTAATTTGTCTATAATAGACAATTGTTCTTTAAAAGATCAATAAACTTCTGTGAATCCATCAAGATCACAAGTATTTTTCATTGGTAATTCCTTTACAATTAGTCCTGTTTCTTTTTCTGGATTGGATTATATAGAATATTTCTTTGTTAGTGTGTTAGTTTAGGTATTATATTTTTTTAAAATACTCTTTATTTTCTTTTTCTTAGGGTACAACTGTACATAGTAAATTTTTATAATTATATTTCTCCATATTTTGTTGTGATTTCAAATGGCATATTTCCTATTTGGTTGATTTGAGTTCTGGCAATATTTTTAAAAATCAGACTGGCTAAAAGTTTTTTGGGGGGTTGTTTGTTTTTCAGCTTTTGAAAGAACCAGTTGTTAGTTTTATTTGCCATTTCTATAGTGAAAAATTTTGGTTTCCATCTCATTTATTTCTCTTCTCATTTTTATTTCTCTTCTTTTATGCTTATATTAGGTTTGATTATTTGTCGACTTTTCAATTTTAAATGTATATTCAGTTCATCAATCATTTTCTTTCTTTTTTTTACTTTTTGTTTGGAGAGGTGTGATTTTTTCCCCCTCTATAAGGATTGCTTTAGCTGTATCCCAGCAAATTTGGTATTACTGTTACTTTATTACTGATATTATCATTTGGTATTATCATTTTCTCTCACATAATTATTGTTTTATGATTTGTTCTTTGATGACCCATTTATTATTTAAGATTTTATTTTTAAGTCTCCATTTGGGTCTATGTCTTTTGTTTGCATTATGCAAGTACCCATTTACTATTTCTGTTGATATTGATTACAATATCTCTGTGTCCTAATGTATGGTCAATTTCTGTAAAAATTTCATGTGCAGCTGAGATATAAGCATATTTTTAAGTACTCCCATTTAGAAGATGTCATAAGTCTTTAAGCTCTAGTTCCTGCAGCAGATTGTTTAATTCTTTATATTTTTCTTTTGTTTATGTTAAATTTATCCAATAATGAGAGAGGAATATTGAAATCTCCTGCAAGAATCATGTTATCTTCTTGTTGATTTTCTCTTTATGAGTTATATGTTATATGTTAAGTCACCTCATGCTTATGAATTTAATATTAATATCAATTTATTGTTTTTGGTTTCTTTCAGCATAACACCATTTCCTTGTTTATCCTTCTTTCTTTTTGCTTTGTCAGGTAGTATGAGTGTAACTACTGCTTTTTTGATTCACCTGATATATAGTTAATTTTTTTCTCCTTTTTCTATATGTATATCTTTGGTTTGGGGCATGTAGCGACTGGTCAGGGAAGACTAGTACCTCTGGTGCGAGGACTGCCAAGCCCTCTTCATGGTTGCTTTCTACCTTTGGTGTCTACCTTTTATTCAACTCTCACCTGTGGCTTCAAGAAGCTATAACATGTGCAGTAGCCACAATTCATTAAAACCTTTTACAGAAGGGGCAAATGAGGTAGAGGATAAGCAAGGGGTCTCAAACCCTTTAGTGAGTTAGGGGAGTGTCCACACCAATTATATGAAGACTTCCTTTGGTAGAATGGGAAGATGAGAACAATTTGTTCCAACAACCATTAAAGGGGCTGAAGCAGGTGTTGTGGAGTGCTTAGAACTTGGTTAAACATCAAAGATACCAAGGTCATCCAATCCATCCCAAGCCATCACCAATCATCTTGACTTTGTCTTGCCACTGGACTCGATGACTCTGGAAGAGAGAATGAAGATAACTTCACACAACTATGCCTCACTTAAATGCAATTTATGAATCAGTCAAAAGATAATACCCATACCATTTTACTATTTTTATTTATCTCAAAGTCCTGTGGCAACAGTCAGGTTACAAAGCAGCGTATGTGGATATAATTGGAGCTATAGTCACAAGCCTGCACAAGGTGACCCAGGGCATCAAGTCATGTTCTCACTGGAAGAAGCAGTGGCAGTCAGCAAGCCTCTGGGTATCTGAGCATTCTTTATAAAGGACTGCACTGATCACCTCCCAGTGTGAGGAATACCATGTAGGGATTAAGTAATTAGGGATTATATGATGGAAGAACAGGTTTAGTACATGTAGTGGAATGTGAAAGTTGACCAAATAAAATATTGTGGTTAGAGTGAAGGATCTCTAAATTTTTCATATTTTAAATAGAATAGCACTGTGTTTAAGATGGATGGTGTGAAGTGGGCATGAAGTAGGATACATTTCTTCTTCACTAGGCAAGTAGCAAATTGTGGGAAAGATTCAGAGAAAACCAAATGGCAAATGAAGAGAAAAAGATTGGAAATTGTGAATTTTAATGGTCAGGAATGTGACACAAAGGAGAAAGAAGAATTTGACAACAGCTCCTTTCAGTCACTCTTGGGGAAGTAAAAGAACATACCTTCATGGGAAAGGGAATGAAGAATTAAAATTTAAATCCTTTGCCTGGTACTCAAGGTTCTCCATCATTTAATCCTAATTATTTTCTTGTCTTATCTCAAATTATTTACCTTCCCAAAGTCTCTAAGCCAAATTAGCTAGCTCACTGTCTTCAAAATATTTGCTGTATTTTCAAATCAATCTCTGGACTTCTTTCCCCTCACCAGACAGCATGTTACTCAGTCCAGAAACAAATTCTGGAAATCTTAAACTTTTCATGTTTGGTACTGCTCCCTTAATTCTCTTTTCCAGTTCTAAAACCTTAATCAAATTGACTCTATCATCATCATCCTCCCTCCCTTACTCCAGAGGATAAAGGAACAAATCCTAATTTGGAAAAAAAGAAACCATTATCATAGACACATAAAGTAAAATCTAAATCTAATGCTCATAAATTTAAACGTGGATAGATTAAATAACACAGTAAAATTAAAAGGAGCACCAGATTGGATAATAAAACAAAACCTCACAATGTATTGGTTTATAAGAAACACATTTAAAAATCAAAGATGTTGGTTGGTTGGTTGCTGTCCTTTGTTCTTGAAAAGCATCAAAATGGCATCACCATGTTGGAGTCAAGGTACAATGTGTCTGTCTTTGGCTTATCAAACCAATAGGAGCTCAGAATGCTCTACTTCAAGTTGGGCATAAATAATACATATCATCATTTGGAGTTGAGATGTCTCTAAATTTACAGAGCTCATTTTTTTTTGTTTTGTTTTTGTTTTTGGAGCTATGGCAATTCTGCTTCACTCATAGAGCACAGCACCTTCTTTAATTCAGGTATGCTATGCTAAGTGGTCCTTTGCCAGCAGCTTCCATATCATACAATTGATTACAAAGTTCTTCAGAGAGACCTTAAGAATGTCTTTGTATTGCTGCTTCTGCTCAATATGTGAGCCCCTTGCTTTCATGAGTTCTCTATAAAATAGTCTTTTAGGCAAACATAAAATTGGCAATTGAACAACATGGCCAGTCCATTGGAATTATACTCTCTGCAGTAGAATTTGAATACTTGGTTGTTTAGCTCAAAAAATGTCCTCAATGTCCAGTATTTTTGATGTATCTAAATACTAACTTAAATCTAGGCCCCTTCAGATGTCTTTGTACAAAAATGTTATCTGCTGAAGTCTCTGTCATTCAATAATTTGTCCAAACTGTTATACATATATACATACATGCATACACATACATATATGCACACACACTTATCTGATAATTCCATCTCATTATGATGGTGAAAGAGGACTAGAGCCTCTTAATCGCAAGGGGATTCAGTTTTCTTAGGTTTTTAAAAAAGAATAGTTTGAGGGGTGGCCAGGTAGCACAGCGAGTGAGAGCACCGGCCCCAGTGTCCGGATGACCTGGGGATCAAATCTGGGCTCAGATACTTAGCACCACACCCAGAAATAACTGTCCATGTAACCTTGAGCAAGTTACTTAACCTCAATTGCTTTAAAAAAAAAAGAATTGTTTGGGCTAAATCATCTCCAAATTCTCTTGTAGTTTTAAACTTATCATCTTTGTTGTATTTTGTATGCAGTCCTATGTATTTTTTTAAATTTGTCCTAACTTTATTTTATTCTAAGTTTTAAAAGGTTACATTTGTCTTAGCATTTTGGAATCCAGTGATGAAATTCATTATGTCCATATTTTTCCACCTTTTATGATTTTGCCAATTCCAATCACATCCTCTCAGTCTATAACTTTCCAAATGAAAATGTTCTATTTCCTTTTGTCTTCACAAAATATCTTTGATTTTTGTAGCTATTCTTTTCTGGATGTTCTTCAAATCCATTAAAATTTTCTTTAGTTTCAGGCACTAGAAATAGATACGTTTTCCAAAGCAAAGATGCTCTATCATTTCAGAAGATTTTAATGTCATTGTATGATGCTCAACATATTTTTGGTCTTTTGGTAGAGGCAGCATGGCATAGAGAATGCAAAGATAGTGTTCAAGCTAGAAAACATGGACTCAAATCCCACCTCTGACATGTACTATGTAACTGCAGGCAAGTGCCTGAGCTTTTAGATGTTCTACGTAACTTTCTAAGATTTTAAGTTGCAAAGGTGATGACCTACATTGGATGCAGGAGTTTCCTTACCTAGGAGTTCCCTATACTAGATAAATTACATGTTCAATTTGTATCCCCCTTGTCTGGCCATATCAATATCATTTATTAAATGTTTAATGAAGGAATAAAGTCTACTAGGTAAGGAATAATCAAACCAATGGACTACAGAAAAATCTTAAGAATCTATGTGAGTAGTAAGAGACAAGGATAAATAATATAAATGGTATTTTTAATTGAAGGTCTTTGTGCCATAAATTGTTAGGTAGGAAAGAGAAATGGTAATCATTATAGCTTCTTTCTTGAGGATGAAAAGCAGAGAAGACATCATTGACAATCCTGTTTCTGTTAATTTCCAGCACCACTCTCCCAAGTTCTCAGTCATAAAAAAACTTTGGCTTTTTTTAATATGCTACTTATTCTACTTCTACCCCCAGTTAATCAGTCAGAGTTTTCTATCATCCATAAATTTGTCCATAAACTTTCAATCCATTTAAATTTATTCTCTATTTTGTTTCTAAAATCAGTGATTTCTATCCTAACCCCACTCTCACTATTTTAAACTAATCTCTTAATACCTATATCTAGCTTACTACAATGAATTTTTATCTGGTTTTTCCTAACTTTGTGTCCAGTTCATTTAAATATACTGCTGCATAATGGACCTTACCAATTTTTCTAAATGTTTTTTTCCCATGATTCTTATACACAAACATTTCTTTCTGACTACTTTCTAGTTTCCAAGTAGACTAATTTCGTACTCTCCCTTGAACCTAAGTTGTCTCTGCATTTACTCAGTGAAGATGATGTTCTCACCTGTCCTTTCAACCAAAACCTACATTTATTTTTAGAGTCAGATCAATTCTCATATTTTCTGTGGCATCTTTCTAGGTCTCATTGACTTTAATTAATTACTTTTTCTTTTAATTCATGGCACTCATCACTAGTATAATTATATATTTTTAATTCTTTCACTTTAATTTTTCTACTTCCTTTTGTTGAAGAGGTGGGGGGTATGTGTAAAGAATTCTGTATGAGCTATCAACCACAGACTCTGTGCTGATTGCTTTTGCCTATTATAATTTAGTAAAAAAAGAAAATATTTAGCATGTATGTAGCTTGAAATCAATGTGATATATTTAAAAATCCACTACTGAAATTTATTTTAAATGAATTTAACTTGTCAGGCACATTTAACTTTTTTAGACAATAGTAAACACTAAATTTTTTTTTTCATTTGTTCCTCCAACTTTTCTCATCAAATACCATGTGCTAAAGTCTATCCAGTCATCCAAAATGAACTGGACTAAGGTACATTGAGAGCAAAGAGAAGTTTGGGCTTTAGCGACACCAAATCCGTGGTAAGGGCTCATCCCATGACCACCCCCCTGCTGAACTCAAAGTGACTGCTATGTTTGATTGGGAGGAGTCATTGGAAAAACTGCCTAAATATTTTAGAGAAGACTGATTTCTCTGAAGGTATGCTCAAGCACAAGAAAGTGTCTTTCCTCAATTTCTGGGATTTCTGAGTGTCTTTTATTGTCTTATACTTTCAGTCTACATGATAGATCAAATAGCAAAATCTATTTTAAAAAATACATCTTATTGGGTTTTTGTTTTTTGTTTTTGCTTTTTGGAGGGGAAAGGTAGGGCAACTGGGGTTAAGTAACATGCCCAACGTCACATGGCTAGTTTTGTGTTGTGTCTGAGGTCAGATTTGAACTCGGGACCTCCTGACTGCAGGGCCAGTGCTCTATTCACTGCACCACCTAGCCACCCCTATACATCTTATTGTTAAAGCATATTTCCTCATCTGTGACAATAAGCTCCTGGAGAGCAAAGACCATGTATTATGTCTCTCTGTTTTCTCCATTGTTTTTCATACAATGTTTTGTACACTAGAGATACCTGATAAATATCTGTTGAATTGAATTAAACTGAATCAAAATAAGAACAGGGTCTAATTTATTGAAAAACATCTTACCAATCCAGAACCCTGGGCTTAGTGAATTGAAAAAACATCTGCATTTTGCACATCAATGTATTACAGGGAAAACATTAAAACTTCAGAAATTCATATTGACATTAATTATTTTTTTTGAAAGAAGAAAAATAATTTGAATCTGATCACCTAGCCTGGAGTATTATCTGTTAAGAAGAAACAGTGCTTTCATGCATTATTTATATGGAGTAGTGGTTTATAAACATGATAACTTTTAAGTTTATACAATAGCAATTTGACTTACCAGGCAAACCTCATTTTATATATGAAGCATTTATGAAAGCTTTGGATGAGAGCAACAATCTGTTTGGTTGAAGCACATTTCAATGTTCACATGTTCTTGCCTAGTAAAAGACATATAACTTTGAAGTCTCCATGTTCCTGGAGGACAACAGGATCGTTTCAAAAGTTATTTTAATTGCTGCAGAGGGTGTGAGAGAGAATCATTGAAAGGAAACAAATACCTTCTTAAGCCTAATTTGCCAAATAGAAGAGAGAAGCTCCAATGCTAGAGTCTAGAGACAATATTGCAATCCAGAGACCCATCAGGTCATAGCAAAATGCAACACTTCTACGGAACTACAAGTGTTGGGAAGGAACAACAAAAAGAACAAAGCACAGTAAGAGTAGAATTCTAACCAGACTTAGCAGCGAGAATGTTTGAGACACAGAAAAGAATGACGTAATAAAGAAGGCTGAAGTTAATTATTGTTCTACCATGGTATGAGCAGGTGTATCAATCTGGGTCCGTTACATAGGATGCAACTTTAGTGAAAGCAATTTAAAAGTAGTTGAGGAGAAGGAAATATGCTTCACTTCCTCTCCCTAATGGAGTTTCTACTTTAGAGTGGGAATGAGAGCAGAAGATTTAGGAAAAGAATTACATGGAAAATATGAAGCAGTGGTTGCTGATTGCAAGACAAGTGTGTTTGTAAGACGATCGATTTAAAGTGAAAGCAAAATTAGAGATCCTCTCAATATACATATAATGAAATTGAGTTTACTTGACTGTGGTCATAAAGCTACCAAGAAGCAGAACAGATATTCACACCTAGTGCCCCTGCCTCCCCAGAGTAGGCAGGAGAAAGCAGATGTGTCGAAAGTCATGCTTTTGGCTCTTGATTATCACCTGCCATTCTGTCTTCCTCTCCCACATTTTTGCTTCCTAGTTGACATTAGTCTTTTGAATCCTAGCCACATTGTGTCCACTTGATCCTTTTCTCTTCCTCCTTGAAATATGTGTTCCCATCATTCTGTCACTGTTGGCAGACCGATGTTTTTGTTTTAACAAGAGACCTGAGTTAATAAAAGGTTTTGCTCCAGAGGCTATGTGGGTTGCAGTTACTAGTTACAGGATCTGCCAGGTCAAATCAGCTGAGCCATGGTCATGGGAGACTTGAACAAGCGGGTTTTATCTACAAAGTGTTGTAAAGTCAGTGGGTCAGAGTTCTCTCCTCAAGTGTTACAGAGGACCAACAAACCATACTTCAGCAAGAAACGAGGAGATATTTTGAGTGGAAAGACGAAGTAAAGGGGTCTAATAGCTGTTCAGAAAGTCATATGCTCATGTAGTCTGAGCCTTCATGATACCATTATAGGTTAAATGGCACAGTAAGTCAAATATGGTGCTGTTTACAGAAGGAA
This sequence comes from Petaurus breviceps papuanus, assembly GCF_028583685.1. Taxonomy (NCBI): domain Eukaryota; kingdom Metazoa; phylum Chordata; class Mammalia; order Diprotodontia; family Petauridae; genus Petaurus; species Petaurus breviceps. Next base: position 1,829,841 of record NW_027185597.1, on the reverse strand, counting down.
AGAATAGTAAATAGCCAGGATGTTTGTACAAAGTTGGGATATATTATATGAATGTTAAAGGAAAATTCACTTTTCTACAATATTAAATACAATAACTTAGTACAGAAATAGCAATAAGAGAATGAACATGTGTCATCTCTTTAGTATGATTTATTATCTACCCTCTCATATTTTCATTTTCATTTACTGACATTCCACTGAACATGTAGGTTTAGAGTGATTTTTTAATAAAATTATATTGATATCCTATTATTATATTATTTCTATTCTCCAGTATTTCTCTCCTCCCTTCCCAGAGGGTCTTACCTTGGAACAAAGAATAAAAGGAAGAAAAGTTGTACAGCAAAATTAACCAACAAATCAAGCATTCTGATACTATATTGGATGCCTTCCACACACAATTTTTCCACCTACTCTCCCACCTTGCATGTTTTCAAATAAATTAGAAGGGTGAGTTCATATATCTCTTCTTGGTGCAGGCCTGGTCATTATAATTTCATATTCAACATTTATTTCATTTGTTTGGTTGTTATTTTCCATTCACATTGTGGTAGTCATTGTCCATATTATTTTCATAATTTTGGTGACTTCACTATGACAATCCATTTTAAGTCTTCCCATGTTTCAGTGTATTCTACCCATTGTTTTTTACAATTCAGTAATATTCCATTATATTACCTCAGCTTTTAAAATGGTTTTAAAATGGTTTAACATTTCTAACTGATGTCCACCAACTGTTCTTTGCTTCTACAAAAAAGTTGCTACAAATATTTTTTATTTTTTTATTTATCCTTGCACTCCTAGGCATAAATGCCTAGTAGTTATAACTTTGGATGAAAAAAAATTGACATTTTAGTCACTTTCTTAACGTAATTCCAAATTTCTCTCCTGAATGGCTGAACCAATCCACAGCTTTACCAATAGGGCAGCAGTGTGCCTGTTTTCTAAAACCCCTTCAACAAAGAGTATTCCCATATAATGTCTTTTAGATAGATAACAAAGATTAGATAACAAAGATTAATATGACTCCAGGAATCTGTCCTAGGCCCTGTTCAGTTTGGCATTTTTATAAATGATTTGGAAGAAGGAATGGAGGGCATGAATATCAAAGAAGCAGTTAACATTAAGCTGTGAGGGAGAGTTAGTGCATTGAATGACAGAAATAGGATTCCCTCTCCTTTAGCTCTGACCCCCACCCCCCACACACCCCAAAATGGACAGGTTAATAATCTAGAGATAAATGCAAAACTCTGAACTTTGGGGGGTGGAGGATGGAGAAAGAAAGAGGAATCAATTGCAAAATGATAGAATAAGCAAGGAATAGTTAGATAATAGTGTTTGTGCAAAAGACCTAAAGGATTTAGTGTGCTACAAGGTGAATTATATTTTTACAAGGAAATGTTATGTGACATGGAAATCTTAAATTCTATTGCAATCTTAGGGTTCATTAAAACAATAATAGTGCACAGAATAATGAATGTAATGGTCCTACATTTCTCTGTCCTCTTCAGACTTCTATGTGATGTTACATTTAGTTCTGGGTGTTTCATTTTAGGAAGGGCATTAACAAAACATGGGAAATCTATTAGAGAGCTACTAAGACGGTGATGGAAATGGAAACCAGGACACACAATGATTCTTCCAATTCATTGGGGATGTTTAACTTGGAAAAGAAGATTTTTTTTGTAGACAACTGTGATCTTTACATGGAAAGGGGTTTAGCTTGGTTTGCTTTTTCACTGAGAGTAGAAGTAGAAAAAATTAATGGAGGATGCAGAGATAAAAGTTTAAAACTAGTATAAAAATATTCTTAAAAATTAGAACTGTCCAAAGTTGAATGGGTTCTGTCAGGAGGTATTGAGTTCTGTATCACTGGAGGTCTTTAAGCAGAGGCTCAATGTTTTTTAATGTGTTTCTGTTTAGTTATATGTTGACCTCTGAGGTCCTTTCCAAGTCTGATAATGTGTAATGCTCTATTTATTCTTTACAGTACATTTTTATATGCTGTTCCCACTATTTCTCACATCGAGACATATCTACTGATCCCTATATATTTTACTTCTACATTTTTAGAAGTCAAAACAATATTAAAATGAAAATGAAAATCATAGTTTGTAAAGCCATACAGTCAACTTTAGTTGGAATGAAATCTAAAAATTAATGAAGTTATGATAGCAAGAATAGATTATAATATATACATATATGTATACACATACATCTGTACATATGTGCATGCATGTATGTGTGTGTATGTGTGCTTCATTGTGATAGTAATGGCAATTAAAGATTCCCCTGTATTGGCTTGGTTTTCAAATTGATTGTGTTAAAACCCAGAGTTTGCTAATCCCACCTGTGGGATGGACTTGTTGATGTGAAAAGAAAGTCCTGAACTGGGAGGAGCTGGTGACATAGATTTGGAGAGACAAGAGAGAGGCGGAAGATCTTTTTGGAAGCAGCACCTCGTGGAGAGAGAGAGAGAGACTAAGAGAATTGCTGGTGGCCGCTTTGAATTGCCCTGGACTTTTGAGACCTGCCCCCTGAGCTGCCAAGGACTGAGGAGACATGGCTGTTTTGCTGGTACTTTGTCTGTCTGTTTTGATGTTGTTTTGCCAGATTTGTCCACTGGTGAAAGACAGTCCTTTTGTTGAAGAAGTCCTGGAACCTGGCTGTTCACTAAGAAGCCCTGAGACTGTCCTGCAGACAGAGAGTGAATACTGTCCACTGGTGAGGGACAGTGCTGTTGTTGCAGGGGTCTGGAGACTGTCCTGCAGACAGAATGAATACTGTCCACTGGTGAAGGACAGTGCTGTTGTTGCAGGGGTCTGGAGACTGTCCTGCAGACAGAGTGAATACTGTCCACTGGTGAAGGACAGTGCTGTTGTTGCAGGGGTCTGGGAACCTTTCTGTTGGTTCGGAAGCCCTGAAGAAGGATTTTCTGGTTGTATGTTTACAGAAATCCTGGGAGAGGGTTTTGCTGATGTGTTCAGGGGTTCTAGGACTGTTCTACAGACAGAGAATGAATTCATGAAGGGACTGGCAATGTATCTTATGGCCTTGCTAAGCCTTGTCTCCCCAGGAACTAAGATTGCTGAGAACTTGCCAAGATGAAGAAGATGAAGAAAAGATCTCCATTTGGGTATTAAGTGCTGTGTTTAAACTTGATGTAACTCTGGGGTAGATTCAATTGTGATCCAGGGGTGGGGAACTTTTGACCTTATGTTTGGAAACTAATCTCCATTTGAGAAGAGGGGCTTTGTGGTGGATTAAATTAAGGTATAGCCTAGGGATGGAGAAGTATTTAGAACAGAGACTTTGTAATTGATTGAATGATTGGAAGGTCCTGGGGTGGGGTAGTGCTTGGAGATTATTTAATCATGCTTAGTAAATGCTGTATTTTGAATGATGTCATGTTTTGATCTTCTCTGTTCTGGGTTTGTTACTGAATAAAATGGAGAGCACCTATGCTGGTATTCTGAACCTTGGGAAGTTGCCTTCCTTGGCATTATATTACATTCATAAACCTAGAATTCCCACTATCCAGATATAAAAAGAAGTAGATATTAAAATGTTGGCTTAACTATTCTCTTTATATGCTTCATTTAGGAACTGGGTTGAGCTATTTATCATTGTTGGGTACAAAGATCACTGGGATTCAGTTAACTTAGCTAAGACTTAGCAGGAAGAACCTAAAGAGAGTCCAACAGAGACCCTAAGTCTTATGTAGACAAGACATCAAATCCAAGGAATGAAGTCAAGGTAGAAAGGACTGAGTAGGCAGGTATAGAATTCAGGAGGTCATAGCATTAGAAAAAGATCATCAATAAATGACCCAGTAATCATTTTTTGTAGTGAGATGGAGTTCAGGCCTATAATTTCATTAGCTTAGGGAACTTCCAAGGAAGAAATGTCCTTTACTAATACAGATCAGAAACTATTCTGCAAATGTGCAGTTGTAGAGATTTGCCTATTGCAAGAAGAGATTAAATAACTAATTCAGGGTCCCACATTCCCACTATGCATCAGAGGTAGGACTTGAACCCAAATCTTCCTGCCTTCCAAAGCAGCTCTACGTCCATTATACCAGCTGTCTACTGGTAAAATAGTTGTGATATATTAAAATTAATCATACTTTACTGATCCAAATAGTGCATAATTTTAGCTATTTTAAATAAATCTAGTGCTCTATTAATGGAGACTGAAACAGAAACAACCCTTAGCATAATGCCTGGCACTTAATAAATGTTTATTGATTAACATAGGGAAGGTAAATGTTAATTTAAGCAAGAATTATAGGGGTATGTTAGTTTCTGTGAGCAACAACTCACCTTGTCTACCTGTCAACTGCAAGGAGAGAACCAAAGTAGAACCAGAGGTACGAGACTTCACCAGTGTTCCATGTTAAAGGTCAATCCATCACCAAAGAAGGCCATAATCAGGCAATTAACAGTTTAGCATCTGAGCCACGTGTCAGAAATTAAGGCAGAATTTTAGTCAGAGAAATAATTGTCACCACCAGACAAAGGCTTGTACCACAGTCAGAAGCAAAGCAGAGCAGGTCCAGTGCAGGAGTGATGGAGGAAAAGCATGGATCATAGAATACAATGGTCATGCTAAGCAGCAGGTGCAGAGAACATAATTTGATTTTCTTGACACTTTCTTGGGGGGAGGGTCAGATATGGGGAAGTAAACATACTATTCTTTCCCATGCCTTTAGCTTGATGCAGAAATTTAAATTATAAAGGAGCCTGAATGCAGGAGTTATCCATAAAGTTCACTCTTTACCTATTTACTAATTAGTCAGGAAATAAATGTTTGGAAGCTGCAAACAGAGGTTTAACCTAAAGAAAAAATTCCCTTTCTTCACCCTGACTCTCTATTTTAAAATATTATGTCAAAGAAGGCAATAGAAACTTCAAATGTGTACGTGTGTGTGTGTGTGTACATGCGTGTCTGTATATGGGGGCAAGGGAATGTGACAATGATGGTACCAACAATAAATAATACCTGAAACATTACAAACAAAAGAACCCAGTGTAATACTACACCATGGAAGGTTTCATTTTATTGTATCCACAGAAACTGTTATGAATCCTAAAAATCCCTGGCTCTTTATAATCCTGAATCTGCTAGATAAGTTCATAACTGGTAACCACATTTATGTAACTATATAAAAATCTGTGCCACGTGCACAGGAATGAGCACTTTTGTGTATGTGAAACCTTGGTGTATGTCTAAGCTTATTTGTGTTTGCACCTGCATGCCAAGACTTATGAGCCTTTTAATAATGAGATATTAAGTGTAAAGTCCTTTGCAAACCTGAAAGGGTTATGTAAAAATTAGATATTATTATTTCTAATAAGAAGGATGTCTCTGAAAATCAGATATTTGTCCTGAACAATTGTATCACTAGATCTTTTACATTTAGCATTACTTTTTGGAAGCACGGCCATGTTGAAAAAATGAATTAGGAAGGACAGCACTAACAGACTGAATTGCTGAATGCCAATACTAGAGCCCAAACAGATGAGAGCCTAGGAAATCTGGTTCTGTGGAAAGAGCATTGCACTTGGAATCATGAGGCCTGACTTAGAAGAATCTTAACTCTGTCACTTACTACCGATGTAATCATGGATAAGTCAATTTTCTCTGGACCTCGGCTTCTTCATATCTAAAATGAAGGGGTTGGACTAGATGACTTCTAAAGTCCCTTCTTATATGTGAATGATCCTAGCAGAGGCCAGTCTTCTGTCTGAAGATAAACCATTTTGTTTGAAAAGACAATTCCCAGAAGACCTACCCTGAGGAAGAAAGGGAGAAATAAAACAGCTTGCAACTCTAGGTAAAGATATTTTCCATGCTGCTATTCTTCCTCTTTAACTCATCTACCATATTTTGGATGATGGTAAGAAGGAAAATATTTTTCTTGATTAAATACCAAAAAGAATATTGCAGTCAATAAGTAAATACCTTAGAGACATTAAACCTATTCCTCATTTGAAATAATTCTTAATCTTTTTAATTAATGGCTAATTTAAATTTACTAGAAATGATTATTTGATAATACATATAAATTATAAAAAAAATAATGTATATTGCATAGTCCAATTAACATTGCTAGAAAAAGCTTGAGTTTTCAATTTCTTCGCTTTAAATGCCTCACAACTCAATCTTAATACTGTCTTAATGTGCATTTATACTATTAAGACTGAATGAGCCCTATTTTAATAACTAACTAAATTGCTTCAATCAAATATTAAGCATCCAAATTATGACCTGGGTTTAATATTTTCCCTTTAATGTTGAATGTGAACCCTGAAAATATCCACATATATTCCAGTCTTTAATAGTGTTTGCATGACATGGAAAAGATCAACATCTCTTGTTTTCATTCTAATCTATATTGGAATATATTCCCCTTCAAACAAACATGATGAAATGTATAGATTAGTATTTGGTTTTGATAGTCAATTACTTGAAAAAATACAACAAGGGCCTACAAAATCAACTAGCTCACCATATTCATTTTTCACATAAGAAGCTGAGAGGAGGGGAGATTAAGTAGGCTTTTTGTTTTGTTTTGTTTTATTTTTTCCCCCAAAGTCAAATGCTTCCCTAGTAGCATACTTAGGACAAGTCAACACGTCTTGTTATTATTAATCCAATACTTGTTCCATCATACTATGTAGCCATTTTTATAACTTTTATATTTCTTAAAATGTGTCAATTTTGTAAATGAATAAAAAATTCACTAATTTGTAAACATTACTCAGTTAAGAGTGGATCAATACTACAATATGTTAAATAAAAAGGTGATAAATAACACTTCTAATTGTTGATTCACTAAAACATTATAAAATCACCATTATTGACATTATCAAACATCAAATAAAAAGTGAATATTACATTCCCAGTTGAGGAACTTTTTTTCATTGACTAGGAAAGAATATTTACATTAAGCAAATAGAAATAATCAGAATGGTATTGTGGAATTCGGTGAAACATTTCAAATTTTCTTAACCAAACTTGAATGTATTTTTTTTTCACTTACATGGCAAGGAAAACCTGAATGCTATACACTGAGCATGAACTGCTGACACCTTTTTTTGGAAGCTCAAGTCCCATGAGATTCAGCCTAGAAGGTAAACAAAGAAATGACCTAGGAGTCAAGACCTGGTTGCAATTGTGCCTCTGAATCATACTGGGTGGAGGAAACATAGACAGGTCACTTAACCTATTAATATTCCAAGAACTTCATTTGTCAAACTGTATTTTTAGATGGAGTTTCCTGATTCAAAAGCTTCTTCTAAGGAAATCAGATGTCTGCACAGCAACAACAAAAAGTATTACATTTTCCATAAACTATCTATGCTCTTTCCTTTTCATTCATGCAAAGAATTTTTGAACCAAAAAAATGGAAAACAATATAAGAAAAAGCCGCAACTAAAGCTTAAACTCATTTTGAATAACTGAAGTTTATTCATACTTAATATTTTTGTTGCTGCTGTTTGTCCTTTGTTTCCAAAGAGAGAACCTAAGACATTATGGGGTGATGTCTTGACTTGTGAATGAATTGGATCTAAGTGAGACAGAGTTGCACAAAATCCTCAGCTTCACTCTGCTTTCCTGACGCATTGAAATTCATAGGAACAACAAAAACCAGGATGATTGGTGATGGCCCAAGATGCAATGGATAACCTTAGTGTCTTTTATATCAGACCAAGCTCTAAGCACTGCACAGAACCTATTTCAGCTGCCTCCATTGGAACAAATGGTTCTCATGTGTCCATTCCACCAGGGGCAGTCTTCACACGCTTGGGGTAGACATCCCCTTAAACACACCAACAGGTGTAAGGTCTACTTATTACCCTCCACCTGATTTAGCCCATCTGCTGAGATGATTTTTACCAAGGTGTGGCTCCTGTACATGCTACAGCAACTTGAAACCACAGGAAAGAGTATATGTTTATTATAAAATTCCCTTCTCAGAAAATATATATTATATAAAGAGGATCTCAGAGGATGAACTTCTCATTTTCTAATGAGGAAACTAAGGCCAAAGAAGATCAATGAGCTGCCCAAAGTTAACCAAGGTAGATGGTATTAGAAGCAGATAGAGCACAGGTCCTTTGACTACATGGTAAATCTACACCCAACTTATCTTTTCAAACTCGTTGGATGTTCTACCTCTCTCTCATTTTGCAATTTAACCAAACTGATCAAGAGTAAGTGCACCTCGCATGACACTAGTTCACAGGGCAATTTATCCCAGTTTGTATAGCACCACTATTATAAAGATTTTTTATTTCTCCTCCCTATCCTCCCCCCCCACCAAGGATGAAATGAAATGTCTTCCTATAACTTCCACATATCTCTCTAGATCTATCCTAAGTAATTACACAAAGTTTAATCTCTTTTTCATGAGCAAGTCCTTCAGATATTTGAGAAAACCTATCACATTACCTTATTTTCTTTTCCATTTTCTTCAATTATTGTTCATATTATAGAGTTTCCAAACCTTTTATTACCACGCTTATCAGCCTGACAGCCTCTGGTTTGCTAATGTCCCACCTACATCTGGGCATAACACTACAGCTGTACAACATGCCACTGTTGTTCAGTTGTTTCAGTCACATCAGACTCTTTATGACCCTATCTGGAATTTTCTTGGCAAAGATACTAAAGTGATTTGTCACTTGCTTCCCCAGTTCATTTTATAGATAACAAAACTAAGGCAAACAGTGCTAAGTGACTTGCTCAGGGCCACACAACTAGTATGTGTCTGAGGTCAGATTTGAACTCAGGAATATGAGTCTTCTTGACTCCAGGTCCAGTGTTCCATCCACTGCAAAACCTAGTTGCACTACAGTTCTGCAGCATAAAGTTGAACTAGCACCACCCTCATTATGGACACCTCACTCCTACTGTCTCCTAACACTACACTGGTTTGGGAAGTGATTAGAATAGTGACATCACACAGATAGTTAGGCCATACCTCCTTCATCCTATTCTTGTGAAGTTGTTTTATTTCTTTTTAGAAGGTCAAATTTTATATTTCATCACATCTTTATTGTTAAATTTTTGCTTTTTGGAGGGCAATTGGGGTTAAGTAACTTGCCCAAGGTCACACAGCTAGGTTTTGTTATGTTTTGTGTGTGTTAAGTGTCTGAGGCCGGATCTGAACTCAGGTCCTCCTGACTCCAGGGCTGGCACTCTACTCACTGCACCACCTAGCCGCCCCCATTTTTTTAACTTTAATGACACTAATTATCATGGTTTTCTTCTTACCTCTCTATTTCTTCTGTGTCAACATTTGTTGTTGTTTTTTTTTTTCATTCTGTTCCCATTCCCTAAACATAAATATGTCCCAAGGTCCTTACCACTCCAGTTCATCCTACAAACCGATACCAAGGTAATTTTCCTTAAACACTCTGCTGATCATGTGGCTTTCCTACTCAACCAACTGCAGTATGTTCCTATTGACTCTAGGATAAATTCTTCTGTTTAACTTTTTTAAATCCTACACAATCTAGACCCAATTTATCCTTCCAAGCAACTTGGATATTACTGCCTCTCTCTCTCTCACAAAGCAATTTAACCAAATTGATCTCTTTATTCATTCCTCATGAAATCTCATCTCCTATCTTCATACCTTTGTACCAGCTATTACAGTGCTTAGAATACAGCATCTCTTCACTTTCACGTCAAACATTCCCTCTCTTTTATCATGCAGCTCAGTCATCACCCTCCACAAAAAATCTTTGCTGATTCCCTTTGTGAGTGCCCTGCCACCAAAGCCACCCTTTATTGAACTATTTTGTGTTTATAGGAATTTAAGTGATACAATGGCCAGAGAACAGGAAGTGGAGTTAGGAAGAGTTCAAATTCTAACTCAGACAGTTAGCTGTGTGACTCTGACCAACTTCCTTAACCTCTTCAAACCTCTGCTCCCTCATGCGTAAAATGGAGATAATGAGACTAACTTACCCCATAATGTTGTTGTAAGGATCAAATGGCTTAACATTTATCAACCACTCTGCAGAAGTATTTTATACATGCTACTAGTCATTATTGTGATCTATATACAGATGTTTGTTTATGAATTTCATGTTAATGTTGTATATATACATATATGCACTCTTTATATTGTATATATGTATATATGTACTGTTAACTTTGTATTTATGCTATATGCATTTCATTTATACTTGTTTATCTCTCTTATTAGAATATAAACTCCTTGTGAGTAGAGATATTTTTATCCTTTGTACTAATATCCTCACTACCTAGCACATTCATGGAACATAGTAGTCAAGTAATAAATATATTTTGATTGATTTTTTGTTCTTCTCTCTACCTTATTTCCCTTGGCAATCTTACTTTCTATGATTTCAGTCATCACCTCTAAGAGGATCAATCTCAAATCTGTATCAACAACCCTATCTTATCCCCTGACCTCTACCATCATATATCCATCTATCTGGTTGAAACATGAATTCCTAAAATTCATGATATCCAAAATTCATGATATTCCATCCCAAATCTGCTCCTCCCAATAAATTTTCTTCTCTGTTGTTACTAACATTGTACCAATTATCCAAGTTCAATATCATCTTTGTGTTTTTACTTTTCCTCATTCTCCAAAATCCTTTCTCTATAATGCTTTGAAAATTTAGTCATTCCTTTCTACTCCCACTGAAACTAGAAACAGTGGCTGAGATTGAAAAAATGTGGTTATCTTTAGAGTAAGATGGAGAATCAATCAATCAACAAGAATGTATTAAGCACCTATGTGCCAGGCCCTGTTCTGGCCTCTAGAGATACAAAGAATGAAATGGTCTGTGCCTTCAACTAGTTTGCATTCTACCCAAACTAAAAAGGCTTGATTAAATAACCTCTAGCACAGTAGAGTGGGTACCTTCAAGAGGAAGAACAAAGGAAAGGCAGAAAACGGGACCAGTTACAGATGCTGTATCACTATTTTCATTAACATTCTAAGCAGACTTATTCCCCACTCTTTAGTGAGCTGAGACCAATAAATCGTGCCAGAGTTAGAAGTGAACTGAAAAAGGGAATAAAGTCCCTCATTGGAGATGAGAGTAGAGACTAGAACAGATGAGGCTTGTAAAAGGTGGGGATCAGACCTATCCATATCGGCCTAGACAACTGGTCACTTCACCCCTTGAGGTTAGAGACCTCACCCAACCCCAGTTGTTCCAGAAAGGACAGAGAACTGGAAGCAGTGGCTGGTGGAACAACACAATGCCTATAGTACAGAAGGTGAGGAAGTGCCAATTAGAAACCAAATTACAGTAAGGACATAATGGGAAAAGACAAACCAACAAAAAAAAAAAGTCATGTATAAATCACTCTCATTCTTTTCTGTCCATTTATTCTACCATACAACCTCATTGTTACTACCACCTTATAAAAATTGTCTTCTTCTTTAATATCTATTTTTTAATTTTTTAATTTTTTAAAATGTTTTTCTTTTTGGAGGGGTGAAGGCAAAGCAATTGGGGTTAAGTGACTTGCCCAAGGTCACACAGCTAGTAAGTGTTAAGTATCAAGGCCGGATTTGAACTCAGGTCCTCCTGATTCCAGGGCTGGTGCTCTATTCACTCTGCCAACTAGCCAACCTTTTTCTTTAATATCTAAATAAAGCTCTTCTTCTCCATGAAGTCCTGCTTAATATTTTCATCTTTCCAGGTAGAAATAACCTCTGCCTTTTCAAATTTCTGATTACCTGATCTTATTGGTGGGCATTTCCTCTATCCTCACATTTTGCTTATAATTAAGGTTACCTGTGTCTGTGTCTAATCCTCCCCCAAACCACCTGGTCCTTACAGACAAGGACTATTTCTAAGTTGATAATACATATTAAATAAGCTAATTATACCACCACACAAGATTTATTTTGTATGTATATTTTTATTTATGTACCTGTTGTATTCCCCTATGTAGGTTCCCAAAAGGGAGAGACTATTTTTGTCTTTTTATCTTGGGCAACTAGCACATTGTGTGGAACATAGGAAGTCTTAGTAAATGCACATATATGCAACTCTAGGACTTCATGTTGAAAAGCAGGGGATAAATTGCTTTGGGAAGAAATTTTCTCACTTGGTGTTCCTAATACTAATAAAATTTTAAGTACAGATTTGATAGCTGGACTATAGAAGAAGGGAGGGCAAGACAGCAGAAAGGGTGTTAGATTTGGAGTTGGAAAACCTGAGTTCAGATCTTGAATCTGCTACGTATGATTTATGAAAGCTTGTAAATTAACCTCTCCGAGCCTTGGATTCCTTTTTTTTTTGAATGAAGGAAGGTAATGAAAATGAAGGAAGTGGTTCAAATGGCCTTGACAGTTCCTTGCCATTATATATCGATCATCCTATAGCAAATATTGAATTGAAATCATTCATAATACCTAGCACATAATTTTAAATCAGAGCTATCTCGATTAAGTAAATAAATCAATAAAGGTTCAGAAAGATAGTGTGACTTGAACACTGAACTGTTAGGGAAGAGCTAAAACTTAAATGCATTTTGGCGCTACACTAGCAGTGTGGTATTCATCAATCAGCTGCCTTAATGACCCTTAGTTTATTTATTTTTAAAATGAAAGAGTTAATTCTGGTTTTAAAGTAGTGCTTTGCTCAGGCTACCTGGCTCCTATTCCATTTCTTCACTAAATTCTGTCTTATTAAATTAAGACCATCTTTCTAGCCTGGCAAGCTTTTAAAAAATTTTGATTCTGTTATCCAATTTTCAACTAGCTTCCCATTTTATTTTATCCACACATTTGATAAGTATTCTTTCTATGTCTTCATCCAAATAACCAATAAAAGCTGTCAAACACGAATAGAGCCCGACAGCAGCATCCCACTAGGGAGTTCTTTGCAGGCTGATGTCCACTCATTTATCTACTCTTAGGTATCATGACTCTACCAGCCAAGAAGCTACCTTACTGTATTATCACCTAGCTCACATTTCTCCACAAAGATATTATGAGAAAATACTGTCAACTGCCTTGCTGAAATCCAATATACTAAAAAGAGAGGGCTAAGCAAGTAATGAATCAGTCATGGTGGAGAGATGTATAGATTTTCAGTTAGATGGGGCAGTTGATCTGCAGAAGCAGAAAATCATCAGTGGCTGCTAATATCCCTAATGTGTATATGAGCCTCTCTTTCACACTAAGGAAACCTGTCAGTAGCATATAAAATTGGCAATTGTTGATACCTTTGGACTGATGCTCCTCAATTATATGTTATACAGTGATGAGAGAGGTGAGTAATATTGATAGGAAGGAGAGGGGGAAATCCATGTAAGGTGTCACTGTGGTGGAGAAGTCTAACTAGGGGGAGTATGGCTAACCTCTTGGCTTGCTTTGTCTATTCCTTGGGTGTCATATATGTAGCTGAGAAACTTTTGTGAATTGAGCTTTGCTGCAAAACTTATGAATCCTTAGACACAAAGTGGTTCAAAGATCTAGATAATGATGATCCTGTCAGCAACAACTGAGCTTCTGACAACACTTTCTAAACACTACTGATTATTTTCTTTGGCAAGCTGATATTAGAGGTCATGGGACCCTAGCAGGTAGAAGGACAAGACTGAGATAAAGAGTCATGATTGAGAGGATAGATGATTAGATAATAGGTATATACACAGATGCATAGACAGAAAAAATAAATTCAAATGCATATACATATCACATATCCCACACATCAGATCTTTAAAATATCACAAAACTGAATATTTTCCTAGTTGTGTATATTTGTATCTTATCAAAATTAACTTGTAAATGTACTATAAATACTTATACTTAATATGTTCTTTCCATTTCAAATAGGCTTAATTGAACACAAACACCAGCCTACAGCAATACTATGCATGCACAATTCCCCATCCCCACAATCTTCATGAAAATCAAACGAAACAAAAAGGGAAAAAGGAATAAACACATTACTTTTGATGCCCAGTTGGAATTTCACTAGCTGTGTGTACATGGGCCAATATTCATTTTCAAAGTTGAGATAATGGCTTTCTTTCCCCTGAGAAATATTTCATCAGAATTGTTTCATTATGCCACCTAGTATTTTTCTTTTATGGTGGAATCCATCTGTGTGTCATAAACACATCCTCTAGAAAACTGAGTAGGTAGATAATGTAGACTGTAGAGGGATTTTTATCAAAGCCTTCCTTTTCATTACATTCAACTGTTATCACTAACAGCCTTGCGGTAAAGTTGACTTCCCTGGATTTAGCTCGAGAGACTACTTATTCTTGGTATTTTGTGTTCTAATATACTTACATATTAGAAGACTGTACTATATCATTTTAATGTCTGCTGTATTTTTCCATGGTATATTGACATTTAGGGGAAATGTGGTCTAAATTTTATTATTAACATAATGACATCCATGTTGCAAACAAATATTTTAACATTATAGGTTAAATCAATTTATATTTTTATCAACTAACTTTTTAAAAATTCCCTGGATTCATAAACACAGGTCATCTCAACTTCTGACACATAGTAAGTGTTTAATAAATGCTTTATATTAATTTATTTATACATTCTCAATTTTATCAATTTACTCAAATTTCAAAAAGTTTTCCAGGAATGGACATTGCTATTAATGTTTTAAAAAGGTATTCTATTGACCATATGCCTAAATCAGTGTATTTTTAGTGTATTCCCAGGGAATTCTTGATAATTTGAATTTATTATTAAAAATAAAACACTTGGGGAAGCTAGGTGGTGCAGTGAATAGAGCACTGACCCTGAAGTCAGGAGGAGCTGAGTTCAAATCCAGCCTCAGACACTTGACACAAAAACTAGACTGTGACCTTGGGCAAGTCACTTAACCCCAAATGCCCTCCAAAAAAAAAACCCAAAAATAAATAAATAAAATAAATAAAAGACTGCTAATCTTAAATTTCTCCATTGTTGCTGAATACAAAGATGAGGACTAGCATAGTCTCTGTCTTTAACGAGCTTACAGTGTAGTGGAAGATTCTATACACACACACACACACACACACACACACACCTGCGTGTCTGTATGCATATATATATATAAATACATACACACATATAGCTACGTATGTGTGTATGTAAATACACATTCCCAAATGAATACAGTAAAAATATTTATTTTTCCTAGTTACAAAATTCATTATGTTTATACTTTAACTTGTATTGACCACATCCTTCACTAAAATACTTGCCATGTGACCCTATAAAGATTACTTGATGTATGTTTCCTCAATGTCCTCAAATGTAAAATGTATATAAAAATAGTACTTACTTCCCAGAGTTATTGGGAGGATCAAATAATATTTGTAAAGTGTTTAGTCCAGTTCCTGACATATAGTAAGCATTATTTAAATACTAGGTAGTAGTAGTAGTAGTAAAAGGGGTAGCTAGGTGGCTCAGTGGATAGAACACTAGGCTCAGAGTCAGGAAGACCTGAGTTCAGATTCAGATACTTACTAGCTGTATGACCTTGGGCAAGTCAGTGTCTGTTTGCTTTCTCATCTATAAAAATGAAGATAATGATAGAATTTACTTCCCAGGATTGAATTAGAATTAAATGAGAGAATCATTGTACAGAGCTAAGTACTAAATACATTTTATTAATCTTACAAATGTTATTACATGTATGGCTATTGTACTAGCTATGCTAGCTAGGCTCTTTACCAGTTTTTGGTTTTGTTTTTTTTTCAGTGATAAATTGGAGTTACAACAGCTCACAAGGGTGTGTCAACCATAAAGAAGTTCCAGCTTACAGGGGAGGAGGTTTAGGGAGTGTAGAAGGTGTGAGATTAGTATATTTTCTGGTGGAATCTTTAATGTAAGACATTTGAATGAAGAGATTCATACAGAGTAAAAGAGAAAAAAAGAATGTCTATTTAGTGCTTAAGAAGAAGACTCATCTAATAATTGGCTTCTCTGTGTGTATGTACACATGTGTTTATGTGAGGCACAGGGCATTCCATCAGTTTCTTGTAAAGAATACTGAAAGAAAAAGAATATCCCTAGATGGTTTAGACAAAATGAAAGGAATTATCTATAACCTAATTAAATTAAAGAGGGACCTATTCCTGAAGGGAAAAGGCATAACAAAATGCACAAAGATTACATATGTGGTCAGCCTTATGCACCAACACAACCTTGGAAATGTCTATGCAATCTTGGGAATACAGCATGTCCTAATACTGACTGTGCTAGAAGCACATCATGCCAACACTCCAGGCTGTATCCCATCAGACATGTCCCCTAAAAGTTTAACAAGCTGAACTACATAGACATGATTTAGTAGACTCATATATCATTTGATACCTAGAAAGGATCACAAAGAATCACTATAGATCTAGCTCTTCAGAGAACCTTGGAGGATATTTAGTACAAAAGCCTTCTTACAAATATGAAGAAACTGGGGCCTAGAAGGTTAAGTTTATCATAAAGTCACAGAGATGGTAAGCAGAGATGAGATTAAACTAAATTAATTGGAGGGCAATTGGGGTTAAGTGACTTGCCCAAGGTCACATGGCTAGTGTTTGTGTTGTTTCTCAGGCCACATTTGAACTCAGGTCATCCTGACTCCAGGGCCAGTGCTCTATTCACTGCACCACCTAGCCGCTCCCTCTTTCTATTATTGTTGTTGTTGTTGTTAGTAATAACAACAATAATAATAATCAAAATAATTCAATAATAATTTTGAAATTTTATTCTCTGCTTTGGTTTTCATTGATTTATTATTATTGTTATATTATTATTATTTTGCTTTGAACACTTATCTTCCAGACTCAAGGTCCAGGAGATATTCATATTCACTACCTAGAAGGAAAAAAAAAGACACTGAATAGTAATAGTATCAGGTGGAGTACACCAATGAAGCAAATTACCTTTCCAAATATCAAATCAGGTTTATAAATTGCTTTCTACTTTGTTTACAGACAAGCGATAGTCAGGCTATTGATTATATCTGTGTACGGTTGACATGGAGACTGCTAATCCAACTGTATTAATACCTGCCCCTCTCTCGGTCGCCTGGTGACAGTGGCCTAATGTGAAGTTAAGGTCATGGAAAAGAGGTAGATAAAATTCCTTATGTGCTATTGCCTCAGATTACAATATCCCATAACCTGGTAAGCAACCATCCAAACAGTCATTTCCTAGAAATTTGGTAATATCTCAGAAAGACAATTTTGGAAATATGGTGGAATATTTCTACCTTCCACACCCCAAAAGAGCTTATTTAATAGAAGCCTGTAGCAAAAGGAGGGCAACACTGTGGCCTAGGGGAAAGAACTTTAGCTATTGAATTAGAAGCATCCGGCTAAGATCTTACTTCTAACACTACCCTATGATACCTACTGTAAGTCATTTAACCTTTATGAGCCTTCATCTCTTTCTTTATCTCTTAAATGAGGGGGTTGGACTAGGTGATTCTAAGGTTTCTTTGGATTCTACATCTATGATTCTGAGAAAAATCTTTTAAAGATTGAACTGTGTATATATATATATATATATATATATATATATATATATAAATGTATGTATGTATATATATTTTCTTGGATAGCCACATCTGTCCAGGTCACGATCTCTGTAGAAATGATTAGTGATTGTCCCAGAGAATTTTTCTTTGTGTTCTCACTAAGTAATGAAAAGGAAAACTACAGAAGAAGACTCACCTTGCTCGCTGTTGGTGACCTAGATTTTAACTATGGCAATGACCAAGTTCATTCTAGGAGTTTGGGAGGGAACAAAGTCTAGGTGAAGCATTAATAGGAAACAGTTTGCAGTTTTGAAGTTTTGTGTGTGTGTGTGTGTGTGTGTGTGTGTGTGTAAATTTGGAACCTTTTCACTTAGTCATGAGAAAACATTTTCTATCAATTCACAGTTATTAAATTAAATCTTTTTTTTTTTGCTTTCTTTTGGAGAGGCAATTGGGGTTAAGTGACTTGTCCAAAGTTGCACAGCTAGTAAGTGTGTCAAGTGTCTGAGGCCGGATTTGAACTCAGGTCCTCCTGACTCCAGGGTGCTCTATTCACTGTGCCACCTAACTGACCCCCAAAATTTTTTCCTTAATTACATTTTCCATGAAATATATTTAAAATTCATTACAATCTTAAATTTAACACAACTGAGGAATTTCATATAACTACCATAAAATATGACAGAGTAATGTATGACCAGCAAAAAAAGAAAAAAACCAACAATCCAGAAAACGATCCCTCACACTCTATTTACATCTACTTTATATTAAGGGATCTCAAGGAAATCCTACAGCATGTTAGAGGGAACCCCTGGAAAGGATTTATGGGAGACTGTGGACAAACTTCACACAAGTGGGTTTGCAAGGAAAGGTCAACCTGAATCTTTGAAAGATGTAAGTACTTATATCAACAAGAATGAAGATATACTTAAATGTTGAAAGGAGATTAGCACTACTTAGTATTTTATAAATAATATTTTAAAGAGTTAACATTTTTGAGCTGGTAACAAACATTTCCTGCAAGAAATTAAAGGTAAAAGCAGACCTTACAAATATTCTCCAAAATGATACTTCATCCAGTTCAAGATCTTTACAGGCAAAGGAAGAAAGGTCAAGATGACTGTGATGGGGAGAAGTGTGGAAGAGAAAGTGGTTTGGAGTAAAGGACCAGAGCCAGAAGGTGTGGGAGGGAAGGAATCAAATATGTGGGACTGGTTTCAATATAATGTATAGCTATCCTACTGGCAGTATCTTCTATAAGAAATGAATGCTCAGGGGTGGCTAGGTGGTTCAGTGAGTAAAGCACCAGCCCTGAAGTCAGGAGGACCCAGGCTCAGACACAACAGCCACACACACACACACACAAAAAGAAAGAAAACTCGTCATGTGACCTTGGGCAAGTTACTTAACCCCAATTGCCCTCCAAAAGGGGGAAAAAAAAACGAATGCTCAATACTGCTAACTTCATTTATAAAGAACTGTTTTAAAGATTTTCATGACACTTGAACCATATTTGTTGGTTAGGAGATAAGCACTAAAGTCTAGATGTAGGGGTCAAAATATCTATGAAACACATTTGATTTCCTTAAGACATTTTTTCAAGTGTGTGTGTGTGTGTGTGTGTGTGTGTGTGTGTGAGAGAGAGAGAGAGAGAGAGAGAGAGAGAGAGAGAGAGTTTTCATTCTTAAAAAAATATAAAAGTTGAAATTGAAAATACTGAGTATGCTAATGCCTGCTGACTAACTGAAAGTCATTGGACTAGAAAGCTTTCTACCTGCAGTTATGGGTCCCAGGAGTCTGAATCCTACCAAAATGAGAAAAGAGACCATATTTCTGAATAAGCACTTCCAAGTAAAGTAATAGCTGCCTTTTATTTTTAGTACTTAATCTAGTGCTTTATAGACTGTTGAGGGTAGAATTTGTATCAACCTTCTTCTAGGTAAATAGAATAACAACCACTTTTTAGTTGGCCTGAAAGAATTAGTATCACCAAATTCAGGGCAAAATGACAGACACACCAAATCATAACACAGCCTTTATATTCCTGATTTTGAATATCACAAACAAAGACTAGTCAAAAGCAGAACTCACTCAAAGCTTCTCCTAATTTCTATTGGATTTTCCATTAGGCCAGAGACAATTGAACTTCAAGTCTGTTCAATTCTGCAAGCATATTTTTGATTGTTGCCTATAGAACTGACTTTATTTTTCTCAAATTTTTAATGTTTATTTAAAGTTTTGAATTCCAAATTCTATCCCTCTATTCCTCCATCCCCCCCTCCCCTGAGAGGGTAAGCAATCAGATATAGGTTATACATGTGCAATTATGTAAAAAATTTCCATATCAGTCATTTTGTACAAGGAGAAAAGAAAGAAGAAAGGAAAGAAGGAAGGAGGGAAGGAGGGAAGGAAGGAAGAAAGGAAGGAAGAAAGGAAGGAAGGAAGGAAGGAAGGAAGGAAGGAAGGAAGGAAGGAAG
>NW_027185597.1:1791263-1809844 GCF_028583685.1 Petaurus breviceps papuanus | reverse complement strand
AAGGAAGGAAGGAAGGAAGGAAGGAAGGAAGGAAGGAAGGAAGGAAGGAAGGAAGGAAGGAAGGAAGTATAGACAAAAATAGCATGCTTCAGCCTTTATTCAATCATATCAGTTCTTTCTCTGGAGATGGGTAGTATGCATCATCATTAGTCTTTTGAGATTATTTTGGATCATTGTATTGCTGAGAATAGCTAAGTATTTCACAGTTCATCAAACTATATTGCTGTTACTATGTACAACATTCACCTGTTCTGCTTACTTCACTTTGTATCCATTCATGTAAGTCTTTCCAGGTATTTCTAAAGTCTACTTGATCATTGTTTCTCATAGCACAATAATATTACATCACAATCATGTACCACATCTCGTTTAGCTATTCCCCAAATAATGTGCTTCCTTTGATTTTCAATTCTTAGCCACTACAAAAAGAGCTGCTATAAATATTTTTGTACAAATAGGTAATTTTCCCTTTTTTGGAGGTCTTTGGGATAGAGACCTAGAAGTTGTGAATCACACACTTTGGGTTAGGGTTATGGTTAGAAATGAATTGAATAGGGAATGGCCAGGTAGCACAGTGAGTAAGAGCACCAGCCTCAGTGTCGGGATGACATGGGGATTGAATCCGGGCTCAGACACTTAGCACCCACCCAGAAATACCTGGCCATGTAACCTTGAGCAAGTTACTTAACCCCAATTGCTTTAAAAAAGAAAGAAAGAAAGAAATGAATTGAATAGGAAGGTTGGGTTAGAGTCGTTCCTTTGGGCATAGTTCCAAATTGCTGTCCAAAATGATTGGAAAAGTTCAAACTCTACTACAGTTTATTAGTGTCCCAGTTTTCCCACATTTCCTCCTACATCCAACATATTACCTTTTTGTCATATTTGCCACTCTGATAAATGTGAGGCAGCACCTGGGAGTAGTTTTAATTGTATTTCTCTGATCAATAAGGATTTAGAGCATTTTTCAACTTTATTAATTTTTAGTTTTCAATATTCACTTCCATAAGAGTTTGAGTGGTAAATTTCTCCCTTCCTTTCTTTCCCCCCTCCCCAAGATGGTGTGCAATCTGATATAAACTATACATGTACAATCATATTAAACATATTTTCATATAAGTTATGCAGTAAAGAAGATTTAGAACCCAAGGGAAAAACCTCAGGAAAGAAGGAACAAAAAAAGAGAGAGAGAGAGAGAAAACAATATGCTTGGATCTGCATTCAGACTCCATAGTTCTTTCTCTGGATGTAGAGAGCATTTTCCATCATGAGTCTTTTGGAATTGTCTCAGATCCTTACATTGTTGAGAATAGTTAAGTTGATCAAAGCAGATCATCACCTAATGTTACTGTTACTGTGTTCTCCTGGTTCTGCTCACTTCACTCAGCATCAGTTCATTCAAGTCTTTCCAGGTTTTTCTGAAGTATGACTGCTCATCATTTCTTATAGCATAGTAGTATTCCATTACATTCATGTACCACAACTTGTTCAGCCACTCCCTAATTGATAGGCATGCCCTCAATTTCCAATTCTTGGTCAACACAGACAAAAAAGAGCTGCTGTATTTTTGTACATGTGGGTCCTTTTCCCATTTTTATGATCCCTTTGGGATACAGACCTAGAAGTGGTATTGCTGGGTCAAAGGGTATGCAGTTTTATAGCTCTTTGGGCATAGTTCCAAATTCCAAAATGGTTGGATCATTTCACAACCCCACCAAAAATGCATTAGTGTTCCAAGTTTCCCACATCTTCAATTGACATTTATCAGTTTCCTGTTTTTTCATGTTAGCCAATCTGATAGGTGTGATGTGGTACCTCAGAGTTGTTTTAATTTGTACTTTTCAAATCAATAGTGGTTCAGAGTATGTTTTCATATGACCATAGATAACTTTGATTTTTTTTTAATCTGAAAACTGCCTGTTCATATCTTTTGACCATTTATCAATTGGGGAATGACTTGTATTTTTAAAAATAAATTTAATTTATTTCTCTATGTATTGAAAAATTCAGTCTTTATCAGAGATGTTTGTTGCCAAAGTTTTCTCCCAGTTTTCTGCTTATGTTATAATTTTGCTTGCATTGGCTTTGTTTGTCAAAAAAACTTTTTAATTTTATATAAACAAACTTATTTATTTTCCATTTTGTAATGCTCTCAATATCTTCTTTGGTCCTAAATTCTTCCCTTATCCATAAATCCGACAGTTAAACTATTCCATGTTCTCTTAATTTGCTTATGATTTCAGGACATGATACAATCTGTAGTATGTCCGCTAAATACATGAGTGTCTGGGGGACCTCACCATCTATAATGAACCTTTCCCTCCCCCCACCCACAACATTGGAACATACATTTGGTGAGCAGATATTTTCAAGTTTGATGTCCTGCCTGTTACTCAGAGGATCATCAAACAAATTATCTTTGCTTTTCCATCTTTTTTTAATCTGAAATTAAAAAGCATGTTTTAAACCCCTATTAAAGGTGTGCTATGTGTTAGGAATTCCACGATTAAGAAACAAATACAATATTGCCCTTAAGTAGCTTACAGTATAGTAGAGGAGATAAGACACATACAGAAATTAAAATGCTAAAACTTGAAATACAGTAATTACATATAATTGAGAAAGGGGTTTCATGGAAGGAAAGAACAGTTTTGACTGGGAGATCAGGAAAGGCTTCATGACCAAGGAAAAGAAAAATGCCAGTGGGGTAGTGATTGTAGTGCCAACACAATATCCACAATGCTGATGGTTACTGCAAATACACCAATATAGTTCTCAATCACAAAATATAACAGACACTCCACACATAAGATAGAAGCAAAACAGACACCATATTAAGACATCAGAGAACCAAATCCCAACACCAGGAAACTGAATCCATCATAGCAACAAAGAAGTTAATACACCATAGCACAGCAGAGAGCCATATCATCCTTTAGCCATTCCCACAAACAAACACTCAAAAGCCTAGCTGTCATAGCAAAGGGAAAACAAACACAAACTTAGCTGTCTCTTTGGCTATGTCCTCTCTCTTCCACCATCTAGTTGCTTTGACTCCCAGCTTGATGTGTCCTCTGCCCCACCCCTCAGCAAGCTCCTCCTACCACAGTCTCCATGTGATTACATTCAGCCTATTAGGGGGCAGGGAAGATCTTCAAATTCCCATTATCATAACAACAATGTGGCTAGAGTCCATTTGAGGAACAGAGACAGTTTGAGGGAATGCTCCAAGGAAAAAGAATTCAGAGAATAACTAGTAGTCCATAGTGGCAAAGGACAGTGTTGTTCTTATTCATTTGTTTCAGTCATGTGACCCCATTTGGGTTTTTCTTGGCAAAGATGCTGGATTATTTGTCATTCCCTTCTCCAGCTGATTTTGCAGATGAGGAAACTGAGGCAAACGGGGTTGAGTGACTTGACCAGTGTCATACAGTTAATAACTGTCTGAGGTTGACTTAAACTCCAGAAGAGAAGTCTTCCTCATTCCAGGACTGGCACTCTATCCACTGTGCCACCTAACTGCCCAAAGAATAGTGTATGTTAAAGGAATTAAGAAAAAGTTGGAGAGTTAGTCTGGAATCAGATTTTGGAGGGTCTTTACAGGCTAATAATTCTATAAGCATATTGGAATGCTCCGAAGGTTTCTGAATAGCCAGTCTGATCCTTATTATTTGTTGCCTATCAAAAAGGCATTTGATTTGATTAAGCATAATGCCACTCGACAGCTCTTTTTTTCCACCAAGTCTGTCCCCATGTATATGTTAAAGTATGCACATTTCTTTGAAAGATGGAAAAAACAAAGATAATTTGTTTGATGACCCTCTGAGTGATATAAGGCAGGACATCAAACTTGAAAATATCTGCTCACGAAATGTATGTTCCAGTTTTGTGGGTGGGGGAAGGGAAAGGTTCATTATAGATGGTGAGGTCCCCCAGACACTCATGTATTCAAGTGACTTACTACAGATTATATCACATCCTGAAATATTGGCACTTCCTAAAGGAGATTCATAATTTACTTTAAACCATCTGGGGGGGGGGGAGTGGTGGTAGGGGAGGGCCAATTTGAAGAACATATATTGTCCAGACTGTCTTGTATATGCAGTGCAGTGGACAGCCTAAGAGGTGATATGTCAGTACATATATCTTAGCCAGATATTGAAGATAGACAGTGTGGATAGGTTTCAGAATTGAAGAGGAGCAGAAAAGCAGGCTGGATGGCATTCAGAACATTTTGCAGAACTTTTAATAAAAGGCCCATCTTTTTGTAAAGCAATATCTTTCTGTTGCTGCTATATGCCTGTAATAATGAGATGTGTTTTCTTTTTTTAATTCAATTTCATTTTATTTTCAGCTCTGAATTCACAACTCTATCTAATCCTTCTCCTCCCCCACTGAGAAAGTAAGAAAATCAAAATGTGTTACAAACATATACACAACAAATCCCTGAATTAGCTATTTCCAAAAATTAAATATGCCTCAATCTGTACTGAATCTCTTAGTTCTCTGTCTGGAGGTAGATAGTACATTTCATCATAAATCCTCTGCAACTGTGTTTGGTCATTGTGTTGATTAAAGTTCCTAAGTCTTTAAAACCTATTTGTCTTTACAATATTATTGTTATTGCACAAATTGTTCTGGTTCTGTTCACTTTACTTTTTATCAGTTCATATAAGTCTTTCTAGTTTTCTTTAAACCTTTATTATTTGAACCCTTCAACATGTCTTACAGTACAATAGCATTCTCTCACATTAATACGCCATAACTTGTTGAGCCATTCCTCCATTGATGGACATTTCCCGTTTCTAGTTCTTTGCCAATCACAAAAAAAAACCTGCTATAAAAATTTTTCTAGATATGGTTTAATTTATTTTCCTTGATCTCTTTGGGTTATAAACATAGTAGTGGTACAACTGGGTTAAAGGATATGCACATTTTGATAGCATTTAGGCAATGGAATTTGTGGAATACATTTTCTAAAGAATTTAGGCTCATCTAAGAGCCACAGGACACATGAGAAGGCTACAGCATACTACTAACAAAAATTATACAGGAAAAGATGTTTAGAGAATATTGTAAGAAGTGATATGCAGTGGGGAAAAGAGAGGAGATGGGCTGCCTGTGTGCCCTACTGTTTGCCATACAGTAACAAGAGATTTAGAGGAAGATCACTAGCACATTAGATAGACTCCTTATGGAGGATTTCTGGAAGGGTACATGTAGGAAGCGTGATGGAATGACGCTGCAAATCTGGCCTTAGGACTGGTGACTGCTGTCCTGCACTCAGGCGAGGAAACAGAAAAACAGGGAAGAAAGCAGGAAGGACTCAGGATCCCCTAGACAATCTCACCGTTCCTACTGCCATGTGCTTTTGACCACAGCTGCTGCTGGGGGCCATGGAGGCAGTGACAGAGAAGGAAGGGAAAATGCTCCTCCATGCTCCTTTCTGGAATAACAAAGAAGAAAAGACATTAGATGGAAAAGGGGCACAAGAGAGCAAAGGCTGGAGCCATTTCCCCTTTTCTCATAGTCCACCATGGGAAGGTTCCTACCCATTCTTGCCAATTATCCTCAACCTGTCACGGGGATTAATAGGAAATTTCTGTGTCTTTTTATGTACAAAATGAGGTAATCTAGACTATTAAGCCATTCTCACAGGTTTGAAATCAAAGATCTACTGAAGAGGAATAAGCAGTTGGGGAGGTGATAATAATAAAGTTAATAGAAATAATAAAAATAATAAAATTATATTTAATCAAAGGCAGCTAGGTGGCACAGTGGATAGAGCACTAGAGCCAGAGTCAGGAACACCTGAGCTCAAATTAGGCCTCAGACACTTGTTAGCTGTGTGACCCTGGGCAAGTCACTTAACCCTGTTTGCCTCAGTTTCTGCATCTGTAAAATGACCTGCAAAAGGAAATTGCAAAACCCCAAATGGGGTCATAAAAACTCAGACACAACTGAAACGACTGAACAACAAAAATATTTAATTAGCTTTTTAATATCTACAAGGCACTTTATCTGTCATTTCATTTGTTCCTCATAACAACCCTGTTTGGTGCTATTATTATCCTTGTTTTGTAGGTGAGGGTACTGATTCTAAGAGAGATTAAGTAATGTGCCCAGGGGCATACAGTTAAGAGTCCATAAAATGATTTGAACTGAGGTCTTCCTCATTTCAAGGTACTCTATCCACTATATCTCTGAGCTACCCTTTCTTGGAATTTGTTCATGACTTTAAATGACAAAGATTACTTCTAGGGTATTCATTGCAAATATATTTAATTTGTGTCTCTTCTATCAGCACTAGAAAACACTTTTATAGCACACCAAAAATTTGGCTTTTGGGATACAAAAACACAAAATTATAGAGTCTTTCAAACCCATCATCTTTTTAAAAACCTCTACTCTAGAATAGTGGCATCAATCTCAAATAAAAACATAGCATTATGATCCCTGAAACATCATACTGATTTAGAAAACCACATATAACATTATCTACGTTATATTGTACTTTCACTTATTTCTTTAAGTATTTTCCAATGATATTTTAATCTGATTACAGCCACACTCAGGAACATTACCAGCTACAGTTCAACTACGGACTGTATTTCTGATACCTCTTCATTAGTGTGTGTGTGTGTGTGTGTGTGTGTGTGCGTGCTGCATGAGGCATATGCATATAGGTGTGTATATACACACATACATATACTGCCTGATGCACATGTGTGACACATACAGCTACACATACATGTATGCATGCAAATGTTGGTGTTTGTATGTGTTGCATGGCTATGTGTGTATCTATGTTGCTTTGGAAACCTTGAAGCCCTATATGAATGTGAGTTATTGCTACTGTTTCATTATTATTTTAATTGATTGGCTTTATCAATAGCTTCTTTTTAGTCCCATTATATCACAATCAGGCCTCTCTGTTGATACTGCCTTTTGAATCACTTCCTCCTTTACTTTTTAAAAATGTTCTTTCTTATTGAGAGCTGAAAGCAATACTCTACCAAGGAGAGGAGAGAAAATGTCTAATTTATTGGCATCCACTAAACATATTGATGGATATTGATATTAAGGTAATAAATTACTACTTCTCATCAGCACTTTCTGAGGCTAAATATCTCATACCTGTTAGGAGAATCCATTTTAAACTTTGGAAAAATAAACACTTGAAGAAACTTATGATTACAAAGTCCACTTCAACTTAACTTTAATGTCCCTCATGAAAACCTCTTATAGCTGCAGCCCAAAAAGTAAATTAAACCTAGAACACAAAATACCACTGGGCCTTTACATTTACTGAAATATAGCAAACACTAATATTCTTTCATTTCAATTTGACAGCAATCTTCAAAGGCATACCTTATTAGATTAACCTTGATTGTAGCATTTTTAAAGAGCTTAGGAAACATGTCTATCTGGCAGCTGGATTCAGGATATAGACTGCCCTATCGTATAGAAACCAGTCCTGCAGAAGATTTTTTCAAAAGCCTTTAAGCTTTAAAATTAAGCAATCTGTCTTAGTAGATTTTATGTGCCAGGCTGGAATGTCACCCTGAGCCATACCTTAACTCAACATCAGGCCAGAGGCTGGGAATTATAACTGCCTGTTCAATGGAAAGATTGAAGAAAGACACAGAACGTATAATCTATTATAATAAAAAAAAAGAATTGTATGCAGCTGTTCTTAGGGGAAAAAAAGAAATCTAACTTTTTAAAGTAAGATATTTTTAGTCTAATATGTGAACCCTATACAAAGAGCTAACACCAAATCAAATATAAATTGTTTTAATCTATGTCATTTTACAAGATGAATTTTCCCTTATTCTTTGACTTGATATTGTTCTTTAACAGAATTGTACCTGCTCCCAAGAGTAAAGGGCAACTATGAGCTTCTATACCCTGAAAAATGCTTTCAGTCAGATACCTGAAAATCATTCTCCCCTTCAGGCCATAGAAGCTAACAGTAACTGGTACATTATGAAATTCATCAAGAAAGATTCAGATAGAGATGCTCATTTCATGTTCCTTTTCTTTCACAATTTTTTTCTGCTTTGTCTTTGTAACTCCAGCATGTAACTCATTGACTTAAACATAGTAGGCTCTTCATAAAAGCCATTCAGATTAGAATAAAGTGTACATAGAGTGAATTGTTTATAAAGCCTAAATACCTGGCAAACTTTTCCATTACAGTAAAAGACTGTACTTTTCCTTTAAAACACCCATTATCCCATTTTTCAATAATTTTAAAAGGAGTTGTTTGATTTGACCATAAAATTTTTCATGTTATTATAAGTAAAATATTTTAAAAATATGCCTGTACATATTTTCTAAGCTGATCATGATTTGCCCTTGGTAGTAAAACACCTTGAAAGGAAAGAGTGGTACATTACTTGCAGATGGATGCTTTGTAGAGTTAAGCTGAAGTCTTTCTGTGTCTCCTAATCAACTCATGGTTCTATAGGGAGCAATTGAGCAGTTGGGTACTTTAATCTGAATACCTCAGCTAAAGGAAGATTTAGCAACATGCACCATGTGCTATAGTTAAGTTTAGAGGTTCTGATTTGGGAAATCACCTCAGAAATCAATACATGCCTTAGCCCTTGGTGTATTTATAGCCCTCTTCTGCAGCTACTACTCCTGCCTATGTGAATAGCTATGACTTCCTATTTGCCCCTTCTTTTAAATGTACACATGCAGACAGAATTTATTTCAACTCTCTGATCAAGCTTCCCAATGACCTTTTTACTCATTTCCCCTTCCTGCTCTTCATGTATCATAGATCATGTGGAGGCAGAAGTAGTGATGGGGAGTCTGAGAATGACATCTTGGGTCATTTGCCATATAAACTCTTATCCTGTAATATCAACATTGAAGATCTACCTATTTTTTAACTATTGAAGCTATACTTCATTCATGTATATGTATATGTGTGTGTGTTTATTTATATATGTACATTACATATGATTGAAGCAGGGTAGGGAGAAAGTCAGATGATTAACAAGGCAAACGCAACATTACATTTTCTTTATTTAAAAACAACTTGTGAAAAGAAATGAGAACCAAAATGTCAGAGTACAGGCCAGGCCCCAACTTAATTCTCCCAATATTCTTCTCCAAATAGCTTCAAAATATAATATCTCAAATGAAATTCTGGAGCAACAGAAACAACAAAGATCAGAGGGGGCATTGCCCAGCCTAGAACAATTTAAAACGTTAGCAGGAGAGGTCTGTAACACCAGGGTGGGCACAAGCCCAGAATATAGCAGGAATACCAGCAGTGCATCTTGGGTACAGTGCGACAGCAGTAGTAGCTTCAGGAGTTTCAAGAACTCTCAGTCCAGAGACAGGAAGGGGTCAGATAATTGGTCAGAAAGAGATTAAAGGGGACCTTTTTCTGGCAATGGGTACAATTAATGCTGATTGGCAACTCTATTAACCGTAAGCAGTCTTAGACCACAATTCTAGGGTGGAGAGGAGCACATGATCAGTCACAAGGGGTCCTGGTCACAGTTTCAGGATAAAGAGGAGCACTCGTACTTGTAACCATAGGGGAGCAGGAGCCCTTCCTAGTTAAACACCAGAACACAGACCAGGGCAGCAGTGAACACACCTGTGAATCCAGAACTAGCTGCAAAAATAGCAGTATACAAAAGTCTGAAGTTTGGCACAGTACCTCCCCATTCCAGATGAGCAGAGACCAACTTTAACATAAAGTTCAAACTCAAGAAATAGGCTGGGAAAATAAGCAAAAAACATGACCATAAAAAGTTACTCTGCTGACAAGAAAGATCAAGACATAAATTTAGAAGATGACAAAAATGTGAAAACAGCTAAAATTAAAGCCTCAAAGAAAAATGCTCACTGGACCCAAGATGAGCAAGGATTCCTGTAAGAGTTAAAGAAAATAGTAAGAATGGTAGAAGAAAAATTGGGGGGGAAAATGAGGATGACACAAGAAAGTGATTAAAATAGAATTAACAGCTTGGTAAAATAGAAACAAAAATACTGGAAACAAAAACACTTCAAAAAGCAAAAGATAATTGCTTAAAATTAGAATTGGGCAAATGGAAATTAATAACTCCATGAGACTTAAATAAATAATAAATAAGGTTAAAAGAATGAAAAAAGAAGAAGGAAATGTGAAGTATCTCACTGGAAAAACAACTGACCTGGAAAGTAGATCCAGGAGAGATAATTTAAGAATTATCAGATTACCTGATAAAAAAAAAAACATAGATATCATCTTTAAGGAAATTATCAAAGAAAATTGCACTGATGATCTGGAGTCAGAGAATAAAGAAAGCATCCACTGATTACCTCCTGGAAGAGCTCGCAAAATGAAAACTCCCAATTGCAGTCAAATTCCAGAGCTCCCAGGTGAAGGACAAAGTGTTGCAAACAGAAAGAAAGAAACAGCTCAAGTTTCACAGAAGCAGTCAGGATGATACAAGATTTAGCAGCTTCCATGTTAATTTGCAGAGGGCTTACACTATGATATTCCTGAGAGCAAAGAACCAAGAATAACATAGCCAGGAAAACTGAGTATATAGTCCTTCAGGGGAAAATATGGATATTTAATCAGAGGACTTCTAAGCGTTCCTGACAAAAAGACTAGAGCTAAATAGAAAATCTGACATTGAAGCACAATACTAAAGAGAAGCACAAAGAGGTAAACATGAAAGAGTAATCCCAAGGGACTTGTTCACATTCCCTATGGGAAGACGACGCATGCAACTGCTAAGAACTCAAAAGGGGTCTGCATAGACAGAGGGCATAACATAGGTATAACTCAACTATGTTGGGAAACACTCTAAAAAAGAAATGCAAATGTTAGAAAGAGGGATACATTGGGAGAAGAGGGAAGGGACAGGTAGAATGGGGCAAATTTTCTCCCATAAAGGACGAACACAAAGAATAGATTTTATGGTAGAGGGGAGAAAAAGGTGGGTAGCATGCCATACTTCAACCTCATTTATTGGAATTGGATCAAAGAGGAAGGTAGATTATATCCATACATAAGTATATACACACATTTATACTTAGTTGGATATAGAAATCTATCTCAACCATAGGGAAACAGGAGGGGAAGGGTAATAAAAGACATGAGTGGGGAAGATGATAAAGGGGAAGGTGGACTGGTAGAGCCAGTGGTAAGAAATGAAACAAACTTTTGAGAAGGTTCAAGAAGGATAAAATAAAGGATAAACAAAAGAAAATGGGATGAAGGGAAATGCACAGTTGATGATCATAACTGTGAATGTGAATGTGCTGAGCTAACCCACAAAGCAGAAGCAGATAGCAAAATGGATTAGAAACCATAATCCAACAGTATGTTATGTACAAGAGAAATATTTGAAACTAAAAGACACACAGAGATTTAAAATAAGAGGCTGGAACAGAATCTATTATGCTTCACCTGAAAAAAAGCAGCAACAACAAACAAAACAAAACAGGGGTAGAAATCACAATCTCAGACAATAAAGGAAACACAGACAGTAATAAAGTCACAGAAAGTTTTTCTTGTAAAGGCCTCATTAATCAAATGCATTGGGAACTGAGTCAAATTTCTAAAAATATGAACCATTCTCTAATTGATAAATTATGAACAGTCAGTTTTCAGAAGAAGAATCAAAGCTATCTATGGTCATATGAAGAAATGCTCTAGATTACTAATGACTAGAAAAATGCAAATTAAAACAACCTCAAACCTTTCAGAAATGACAAATGATGGAAAAAAATATATATATATATTAATGATTTGTTGGTGGAATACTATAAAGCCAAGCATGAGCAGATTTCCAGAAGACTGCTGCTGTGAGCAGCTTCAAGGTTCTGATTATATAGTATAAGTGAACTCTCCATTTCTTCAGCAATAAATTAAAGCAAAACATTCACAGAAACCAAAATACAGCATTCACAATGTTATAACTTAACAACTTATCACTAAAATGGCCACATAGTTTTAAACAAAGTACAATCATTTAGTAACTCAATCATTTAGTAAGTCCTTAAATTAATCATCCTTATAAGGAGGCAAGCATCCTTAATGGACACCACTGTACAAAGGTCAGAGTTCTCCACCCCTAGGTCATATTGTTTGAATCTCTCAGTCAAAAAGTCTCCTTTTTTCTTAATTGGAGATTAGTTTCCAATTTTCCTTAATTCAAACACCCCGAGAAGTACAGGATACAGAGTACAAAGGTCAGAGTTCTCTACCTACCTGTAGGCCACAGTACATCACAATCTTCTCAGTTTTCATTAAATACCCAAGGGGAGGTCTTTTCATCTTGACTCAAGTCTGGCTCTCAGCTTCCATGGTTCCTCTTCCATGGTCCCAGCTCCTCCCCAAATCTATCCAAGTTTTACCTGGGTTCAAAGGCAGGCAGCTCTCAGTTCCTTCTTCAGATCCTTTTGCAGTTCCAGTTCTATACTGAAGCTCACAGTGTCTAGTCCATCTCAAATCTTTCACAGTTTCTGTTCCTGGGAAGACAAAGCTTAACAAAGCTGCAATAACATTCAGCACATTGCCGGTATCCTCATTAATTCACTTTCTGCCTGTGAAATCAACATAGACCCAACAACAAGGTCTGAAAAATCAATGCAAATCAGGACCTCTGAAAACATAAGTAAGACCCTCCTCCAGGATTTCTCTAAACATCCAACAAGAAAATCCTCTTTCAAGGGTTCCGAACCAGCAGTAAGGTCCCAGGGCTTCTGTAACAGCATCAACATCCTCTATCAGCAGACGAATCTGACAAAGTAACATCAAAACAAAGTACCAGCACCATAGCCATGCTTCCTCCCAGGTATCCTCTCTTTTCATTTCTTCAGTTTTTCTCAATTCTCTTCTCAGTTCTCAGTTCTTGGTTCTGCCACCACAAGCTCTGTTCTCAAATTCTGCTCTCAATTTGTAACAGTTCACAGAAGTTCTTAGGATCCTAGAAGTTCTCTCTCACTCAGCAATACTGCCTCTCTAGCTTGGGCTTTTCTTTATATATGGTATTAGTTCCTCCCTGTTCTTTCCTTCCTGTTACATCAGAAACTGTCTCCCACTGTGGGATTCACAAGTTCTGAATCTTAATACTTGATACAATAATTAACTAAAACAAGGTGCTAAATAAATAGGAAATAAGGTGTTAACTAACTTCTGTTTCTTAACAGCTTGGAACAAGGTACTAAGTACCTGTTTGATTGCCAATACAAGAGTGGGGAAGATCTTCAAATCCCCATTACCATTACAAATAGTGAACTCATCCAAAGATTTTGTAGAAAAATCAGCAAAGAAAAAAGAAAGAAAAATCTGGAACTATGCCCAAAGATATAAATAAAATAAAACTGTGCACACACTTAGAACCAGCAATACCACTAATAGGTCTCTACTCCCAAAAGAGAAGAAAGATGAAAAGGACCTACATATTTTAAAATGTATTTATAGAGATTCTTTTCATGGTGGCAAAGAATTAGAAATTTGGGGGGGAATGGCTGAACAAGTTGTGGTACTATTGTAATGGAATATTATTATACCATATTATTATATATCATTATTATATTATATATCATTATAATATATTGTATTATATATACATATATATATTTCTTATAGAAATGATGAGGTGATGGTTTCAGAAAAATACAGCAAGTATGTATATGATATGACAGAAAGTGAAGTAAAAAGAATTACTTGATCATTGTGCACAGTGATAGCAATGCCATAATGGTGATCAGCTATGAAAGACTTGGCTACTCTGATTAATACAATGATCCAAGGCAATTCCAAAGGTGTCATAATGAAAAAATGCTATCCTCTTGCAGAGAGAGAACTATTGAACTCTGAGTGAAAATTGAAGTATAATTTTCTCTCTTTTTTGCTTTTTGTGTATGATATAGTTAATATGGAAATATGTTTTGTAGGAAAATACATCACATTATAAATATATTTTTTGGCCTTCTAAATGGGTAGGGGAAAAGTGGAAGGGAGAGAGAGAATCTGGAAGTCAAAATTCAGAAAGAAAAGAATGCTAAAAATAAATAGATAATGAAATTTTATGGGTGGAATTGAGTTTCCAAAAAATAACAGATAAAACTTGTTCTTTAGTCAAGCCAATATCTGGTTTTTCACAAATCGTTAAAAAATAGGGATTTCCAAGCAATTCTTTCAAACACTTTAGAGGGAAAAAGGCCTATGTGCCTAAGATATATCTGCATAATTAATAATGTTTATAATTAATAATTATTTAAAAGAATGGCTTTTTCCAGAGTTGTTCGTGTTTATTGGCTGTATTTTTACTATGCAAAAACTAATAAAATAAAATGTATAAATACCAGACAGTTTTTAACGAAAAAAATCAACTTTAAATAACTACCTTGAAATTTTAGGGAAACTTGAAATAACTTTAGTTCTAATTCATTTCTACAGATCTTAAGTCATCATGTTTATTTAGGTACATGTTAGGTACATCTTAGCTTGAAAGTGTACATTATTCAGATAATGGTTGCAGATTGCCTAAGTGGATTTTTTTTCAATGTTGCGACTATAGATGTCAGTTTTAACAGATGCATCTGCTTCTTTTAGTCCATCCTCTGGTTCCTTCATGAATTTCTGAAGAAGTGAGATTTTCCCAATATTGAGAATAGGACCTCTGCCCTTTCACAATTTTTATCTTATATTATTTAATTTTTTGTGTATTTTAAGGCATAGACAATTACCTTTCACATGCTGTTGAAGAGAAGAATCTGAAATAGCCATGAAACAAAAGAAAGTAGCATCGACAGCCTGAAAAGGTCTCATACAATTTTATTCTACCAGAAATGACCATGGTTGAATCTTAGAATGCTTCCTTGGACCCAGAACCTAAAGGACTCACCTTCTCTATTCATTCCCCATACCTCTTCACTAGCTTTTACATCATGTATTTCACTTATATTCAAGGTATAATTATTCCATTATCTTGTTCCTTGCTTCCTCAAGGTTGCTTGTATTTTCTTTCCTAATCTATGGGTTTTCACACTCAATTTGCATCCCTTATTTCTACATCTTATGATATTTAAAGTACTTTTCCATGCACAAGTTGTAAGTGCGCTACTTCTTGCTTTAATTTAGTCTAATGTCAAAGCTGTCATAGACAGGGCTTAAATGCCTGAGTCAAGAACACTAGAGTAAGGGGCAGCCAGGTGGCTCAGCGAGTAAGAGCACTGGCATCCAGGGATGACCTGGGGATCAAATTCAGGTTCAAATACTCAGCACCACACCCAGAAATAACTGGTCCTGTAACTTTGAGCAAGTTACTTAACCCTGATTACTTTAAAAAAAATAACACTTATTTAGGGGAGGCCAGGTGGCTCAGCAAGTAAGAGCACCGGCTCCAGTGTTGGGATGACCTGGGGATCAAATCCAGGCTCAGATACTTAGCACCACACCCAGAAATAACTGGCCGTGTAACCTTGAGCAAGTTACTTAACCCCTATTGCTTTAATAAAAATTAAAAAAAAAGAACACTAGAGTAGACAAGCCTGAGTTTCTAAACAAACCTGCAGGGCCAGGGGAAAAAAATCCGAACATCTTATCATGAGATTATATCTAAGAGTACAATATTCTAAAATGAATGTGTCAAACTAGGAAATAGATTCAATACCTGGAGGAAGTTCATATCAAATAATAAGAATGCTAATCCAAGTGCTATTAAAGAATGTATAAAAAGATACTGGGATCCAAAATTTCTACCCAAGTAGGGATACATGTCAAGATCCATATCATAGCCAATCAACAGAAACACAAGAGGTTCGGAACACTAATTTTCTGGGTCAAGAAACCACTGTTTATTGGGGATCCAAGGTAGAAACCAAGTTGCAAGAAAACCAGACTACAGAATGATGAGCCTAATTTCTAAAGACTTGAGGTAACAAGGTCAGAGGGAAATCAAGCAAGATACACTTCATGACAAGTCAAGAAGCATCTATTAAATGATTCTTTCTAACTAGGCTGTGTGTGCAAGCCTGGGATTGATGAAGGAGAGATGAGTCTTTCAGTGGAGTATCAATATAATTTGATACTAAACTTAAAAAAAGCAAAGGGGCTTGCTTTAACCAAAGCATTTGCCAAGCATTTCAAGTTACTTTAGTAGATAAGAACCATCTGGCTGCCCTCCACAACCTCAAACCCCAACCAATACTCAGGGGAAATTATTCTATTTTTTTTTAATAATGATTTTTATCACCACCATAAAAAAGAAAACTAGTTATAATCATTTAAAGGCGACACCACTAATATGATTTAGAAAACTTCTCATGTAGCTCTTGACTCTTGGTATTTGACATGAAAATGAACTATGATCCAGATATTTTACAAGATTTTTAAGCAAGGAGCAAAATGTGTTGACTCAGTGTTCATATAGTGTACACTGTGGGCATGGAAGAAACAAGGTATATAAATTGAGTCTTAAATTCTGTAAATGTGAACAGAAGTTTATTTCTAGACAGCAAACATGTGTGCTTTAATTTCCACAAAGAAGTATCATGAATGTTTGCATTTAACAAAATATCTCTTGGTATTTAATTATATCTTTATCGATACAGTTGTAGTCACTGCACATATTGTTCTTCGGGTTTTCTTTTCTTTATTTTGCTCATTTCATATATCATCCTACATTTCTTTGGTTAATTTTATTCATCATTCCATATGGTTCAATAATATTCCATTACATTCATAAACAACAATGTAATCAATCATTTTTTTATTGTTAGGCATATAATTTGTTTCCAGTTTTTTGCTGTTATAAATGTGGTGCTTTGAATATTTTTGCATAGATAGTTCCTTTCTTCCTGTCAATAACTTCCTTAGGGAACAAATCTAATAATATCAAAGCTAGGTCAAAGGATAGGAATGTTTTTAAACAGCTATTGTATGTTTCTATAGAGTTAGTTGCTGTAGCAATTCACAGCTCCAGTGGCTGTAAATTAGCATGACTATTAAAATGCAGCTCAGTTAATAGAGCAGTTTTTTTAAATCTTTTCCCATCCTTTATCATGCTTGTGAATATTATAAATTTGTGTCAATTCCCAATAGATTTTAGACTTCAGACTTTTATCAGAGATATTTATTGCAAAAATATTTTTCACCAGTCTGTAGTTCAGGTTTTGTTAAGTTTGTGGGTTTTCTCTACCCCAACATACCTTATTACATTAATTCATTTTATAAAGTTCACTAGAATCAGTGTCAATACAGCCTTAATACAAACACACAGAGAAAAAAAAAACATGCACCCATCTTCCAGTTGAGAGTATGGTTGAGGAATGACCCTCTCTGTCTTATTCCTTTCTTTATTCACTAGACTTTCTGGTAATATATTTCACCTATATTTATGGTATAATTGCATCCTACTTGTCCCCAGCTTTCTAAACTCATGTAAACTTCTGTTTCTATTTTGTGGAATTTATTACTAAATTTATGTACCTCAATTCTTCCATACCCATCTTGTAACAGTCTACCTACTTCTTTTTTTTTTTTTGCTTTTTGGAGGGAAATTGGGGTTAAGTGACTTACCCAAGGTCACACGGCTAGTATTTGTGTTAAGTGTCTGAGTGCAGATTTGAACTCAGATCCTCCTTCTTCCAGGGCCGGTGCTCTATTCACTGCACCACCCAGCCACCCCAAGTCTACCTGCTTCTTCTAATATGTAAATACTATATGAATGAGCATATTTTGTTCCTTGCCTAAAATTTTGTTAAAGTTGTGGACCATAGTCTATCAACATATCAAATGGCCTGATCCAGAGAGGAGGTTCTTTAGCAGTAAGACCTATTTTTAGGGGGGAGATATAATTTTGGAGTAAAGACTGATTTGCTTTGCGTTTTAGTACATCACTGCAAGTCTCTCTGTCTCTGTCTCTCTGCTTCTCTGTGTATCTCTGTGTCTGTCTGTCTCTCATTCTAGAAGATCAATCCTGTGATTTAAATTAGTATATTTTGACTTCTGATTTCTTTCTGCTTAGGTGCTTATAAGAACCTTTCTATCATTAAAACTCTATCAATTTGCACTTGACACCACTTTAGATTTTTTTCTTGTATAGTATTTTGAAATTGCATACATAAACGGCCTATAATCAGTAACTTCAACAAAATTTTAGGCAAGGAACAAAATGTGTTGAATCACAGGGTTCACATTAACATAAATTTTGAAGGACTAGATAGACTGTTATAATATGGGTATGAAAGAATCAAGACACATTTAGAATTAGATTACAATTAGATTCTTCATAATTTTCAGGGAGAGCAATAATTCTTAATTTGGCTCACTTTGCTTGGTTCCTCAGAAAAAAAGCATTTTCATGTCATATACAAGAATCTCAAAGTTTAATCAGCTATATGAGTGTTGGATTCTTTTCTTTCTTTCTTCTCCTTTCTTCCTTCCTTCTTTTTTTCCTTTTCTTTATTTCTTTCTTCCTTCTTTCCCTTCTTCCTCCCTCCCTTCCCTCCCCTCCATTCTTTTCTTCCTCACTCCCTTCCTTCCTTTCTCCCTTCCTTTCTCCCCTTTCTTTCTTTCTTTCTTTCTTTCTTTCTTTCTTTCTTTCTTTCTT
>NW_027185597.1:1780270-1791253 GCF_028583685.1 Petaurus breviceps papuanus | reverse complement strand
TCTTTCTTTCTTTCTTTCTTTCTTTCTTTCTTTCTTTCTTTCTTTCTCTCATTTTTCCATACAGAGAATATACTTATTTATTGAGCTATTCTACCAGCTGCTCTATCAGCTCTCTATCAGTCTCACCACATTCATCTTTTTCTCTTTTCTTTCATTGATTTTATATTGATGTTCATAGATGGCAGTTCTTCCTTTATTTCTCTTATAGATCCACTAGTACTATCTCTAACTACTCTGAAGTTTCCCTTACAGATCTAAATATTCTTCAGGATATAGACTTGTTGTGTCTTCCTTTTATTCCAAAAGCTTTTTCCTGTTTTTTTTTTAAACAGAGATATTTATTATTTTGAAAGGAGTGGATTTTATTCATTCTCATTTTTTCTAGGACTTTTTTTTGGTCTTTATCAATTTGTTGGTTTACTTTGAGTTTACAAGATTCAGTTCCCCAGTTCTTTAAGTTTCAAATTTTCTCCCTTGCCTGCCATCCCCCCACCCACCCATGGCAGCATAAAATCAAGTATAGTATCTACAAATAGTTTCACATTAGACATTAGTCAGGTTATAAAGAAAGATTGTATCAAATGGAATGAACAATGGAAAAGATGAAACAAAAGCAAACAAGAAAAAGAGATCATGCAATTTGCTTCAATTCGCATTCAAACTCTGTTCTTTCTAGTTCTTTCTCTGAATGTAGATATCTCTCTTTATCATGAGTATTATGGAGTTTACTTATAGCCCTGCATTTCTGAGAAGAGTCCAGTCTATCAAAGTTGGCCATCACATATAACATTGTATCTGTAATTGTGTACAAATTTTTCCTGGTTCTGCTCTTCTCACTTAGCATCAGTTTGTATAAGCCTCTCCAGGTAGATACGAAGTCCATCTGCTCTTCATTTCTTATGGCACAATAGTAGTCCATTACACTCATATACCATAAATTGTTCAGCCATTCCCCAATTGATGCGCATCCCTTTAATTTCCAATTCTTTGCCACCACAAAAAGAGCTGCTATAAATATTTTTGTACATATGGGTCTTTCTCCCGCTATGATCTCTTTGGGATACAACCCTAGAAGTGGTATTGCTGGGTCAAAGGATATAAAATTATTTATAGCCCTTTGGGCAGTTTCAGATTGCTCTCCAGAATGGTTGGATCACTTCACAAATCCACCAGCAATGTATTAGTGTTCCAATTTTTCCACATGCTCTCCAGCATTTATCATTTTCCTGTTTTGTCATCTTAGCCAATCTGACCAGTGAAATGTGATACCTCAGAGATGTTTTGATGTAAATTTCTCTAATGAACAGTGATTTAGAACATTTTTTCATATGCTTATAGATAATCTTTAATTTCTTCCTCTGAGAACTGCCTGTTCATATCCTTTGACCATTTATCAATTGAGGAATGACTTGTATTCTTATAGATTTGACTGAATTCTCTGTATATTTTAGAAATGAGGCCTTTATCAGAGACATTGGTTGTAAAAATTCTTTCCCAATTTCCCACTTGCCTCTTAATCTTGGTTACATTGGCTTTGTTTGTATAGAAGCTTTTCAGTTTCATATAATCAAAGTTATCCATTTTGCATTTTATAATGCTCTTTAATTCTTGTTTGGTTATGAAATCTACCCCCTATCCATAAATCTGACAGGTAAACTATTCCTTGCTTTCCCAAATTGCTTACAGTATCATCCTTTATACCTAGATCACTCACCCATTAAGACTTAATTTTGGTATATGATGTTAGATAATGGTCTATGCACAGTATTTGCCATACTATATTCCAGTTTTCCCATCAGTATTTGGCAAATAGTGAGTTCTTATCTAAAAAACTGGGGTCTTTGGTTTTATCAAAGAGTAGATTATTATAGTCATTGGCTGCTGAATCTCCTGTACCCAATCTATTTCATTGATCCTGTTCTCTATTCCTCAGCCAATACCAAGTAGTTTTGATGACTACTGCTTTATAATACAGATTAAAATCTGGTATAGCAAGGCCACCTTCCCTAGCATTTCTTTTCATTAATTCCCTTGATATTCTGGAGCTTTTGTTCTTCCAAATGAATTTTGTTACTATTTTTGTAGGTCTATAAAGTAATTTTTTGGTAAATTGATTGGTATGGCACTAAATATGTAATTTAATTTAGGTAAAATTGTCCTTTTTATTATATTAGCTTGACCCATCCATGAGCAATTGATGTTTTTCCAATTAGTTAGATCTGACTTTATTTGTGTGAAAAGTGTTTTTTGTTGTGTACATACAGGTCCTGGGTTTGTTTTGGGAGGTAGATTCCCAAATATTTTATAATGTCTACAGTAACTTTAAATGGGATTTCTCTTTCTATCTCTTGAATTTCATAACAAATATACAGGAATCCTCAAGATTTATGTGGATTTATTTTACATCCTGCAACTTTGCAAAATTTATTTATTGTCTCAAGTTGTGTTTTCTTGGATTATTTAGCTTTCTCTAAGTATATCGTCATATCATTTGCAAAGAGTGATAACTTGGTCTCTTCTTTGCCTAATTTGATTCCTTTGATTTCTTTTTCTCCTCTAATTGCTATTGATAACATTTCTAGTACCAGATTGAATAAGAGGGGTGATAGTGGACACCCTTATTTCATCCTTGATCTTATTGGAAATGCCTCTAGCTTATCCCCATTACAAATAATACTTGCTGATGGCTTTAAATAGATGTTGCTCATTATTTTAAGGAAGGCTCCATTTATTCCTATACTTTCTAGTATTTTTAATAGGAGTGGATGTTGTACTTTCTCAAAAGCCTTTTCTGCATCTATTGAGATAGTCATGTGGTTTCTGCTTGTTTTATTGTTGATATTATCAATTATATTGATGGTTTTCCTAATATTAAACCATCCTTGCATTCCTGAAATAAATTCTACCTGATAAAAAGTATATTATTCTTGTAAAAAGTTGCTGTAGTCTTTTTGCTAATATTTTATTTAAATTTTTTGCATCTATGTTCATGAGGGAAATTGTTCTATAATTTTCTTTTCCATTTTATCTATTCCTGATTTAGGTATCAGTATCATGTTTGTGCCATAAAAAGAATTTGGTAGGACTGCTTCTTCAGTAATTTTCCCCAATAGTTTGTAGAGTATTGGAATC
The DNA here is from genome assembly GCF_028583685.1 of Petaurus breviceps papuanus. Lineage (NCBI taxonomy): Eukaryota > Metazoa > Chordata > Mammalia > Diprotodontia > Petauridae > Petaurus > Petaurus breviceps. The sequence continues at coordinate 1,788,121 of NW_027185597.1, read as the reverse complement.
AATTTTTCTTTAACTGTTTGATAGAATTCACTAGGAAATCCCTCTGGCACTGGAGATTTTTTCTTAGGGAGTCCACTGATGGCTTGTTCGATTTCTTTTTCTGATATGGGGTTATTTAAGTAATTTACTTCCTCTTCACTTAATCTGGGCAATTTATATTTTTGTAGATATTCATCCATTTCACTAAGATTGTCAAATTTATGTGCATATAATTTGGCAAAATAATTCCTAATTATTGTTTTAAATTCCTCTTTATTGGAGGTAGATTCACCCTTTTCATTTTTGATACTCATTATTTGGTTTGCTTCTTTCTTTTTTTTTTTATCATATTGGCTAAGGGTCTATCAGTTTAATTGTTTTTTTTTTCATAAAACCACCTCTCAGTTTTATTTATTAATTCAATAGTTTTCTTAATTTCAATTTTATTAATCTCTCCTTTGGTTTTCATTATTTCTAATTTAGCATTTAATTGCAGATTTTCAATTTGTTCCTTTTCTAGCTTTTTCAATTGCATGCCCAATTCATTGACCTCCCTTTTCTCTAATTTATTTATGTATGCACATAAAACTTCCCCTAAGAACTGACCTTGCTGCATCCCACAAATTTTGATATGTTGTCTCATTATTGTCATTCTCTTAAATGAAATTACTGATTGTTTCTATAATTTCTTGTTTGACCCACTCATTTTTTAGGATTATATTGTTTAGTTTCCAATTAGTTTTTAGTCTGTCTTTCCATGGCCCTTTATTACATATGATTTTTATTGTATCACGATCTGAGAATGATGCATTTAATATTTCTCCCTTTTTGCACTGAATTGTGTTTTATGTCCTAGTACATGGTCAATTTTTGTGTATGTGACAAGTACCACTGAGAAGAAGGTATATTGCTTTGTATCCCTATTCACTTTTCTACAGAGATCTATCATACCTACCCCTTCTAAAATTTTGTTCGCCTCCTTAACTTCTTTCTTGTTTATTTTGAGGTTGGATTTATCAAGTTCAGAGAGGGGAAAACTAAGGTCCCCCTCTAGTCTAGTGTTGCTATCTATTTCTTCCTGTAATTCCCTTACCTTCTCCTCTAGGAATCTGGATGCTATACCACTTGGTGCATATATGTTAAGTAATGATATTGCTTCATTCTTGATGGTGTCTTTTAGCAGGATATAGTTCCCTTTCTTATCTCTTTTAATTAGATCTATTTTTGCTTTTACTTTATCTGAGATAAGGATTGCTACCCTTGCTTTTTTTTTTACTTTAGCTGAGGCATGATATATTTTACTCCAGCCTTTTACCTTTACCTTGTGTGTATCTCTCTGTTTCAGATGTGTTTCTTGTAAACAGCATATTGTAGTATTATGGTTTTTAATCCATTCTGCTATCCTCAGTTTTAAGGGAGAATTCATCCCATTCATGTTCACAGTTATGATTACTATCTGTCTCATTCCCTCCATCCCATTCCCTCCCCTGTTTATGCTTTTATTTTTCTCCCCTTCTCCCTTCCCCTCCTTAAGAGTTTTCCTTTTGACCATAACCTTCCTCAGTATTCCCTTCTTATCAGTCTCCACTCCCTTTTTCTCCCCTTCCCCCTTACTTCTTCTCTCCCTTCTAACCATCCCCCTTTCTTCCCCTTCCTCCTCCTACTTCCTATAGTATATGATAGATTTTTATACTTAATGTACTATGTTATTTCTTCTTTGAACCATGATTGACAGGAACAGATGTCATGCAAAGCTCCTCTTCCTCCCTTCTTTCTCTATTTACATTTTGTGACTCTTCTCATTAGAGTCCTATGCTTAACTGGTTGTGTTATTCCCTCCTTGCACCAGAACCAATGAAAGAAAAGCTCATATAATGCTCATTTCCCTCCCTTCTTTCCCTCTACTATATTATATTTATGACTCTTTGTGTGGCATAATTTACTCTTTTCCACTTAATTCTTTCCTCTTCTTCCACTGCAGTCCCTTTGTAGCCCTTAATAAGGTTTTTTATTGTCATTTTGTGTAATTTATACCCATACCCTCTACTTGTCTATAAACAGTTTGCTTTTCTTAAGTAAAAGGGGGTGTCTGTGTGTGTGTGTGTGTGTGTGTGTGTGTTTCTTGTTTACCTTTCTATGTCTCTCTTGTGTCACGGAATTGGAGGTTGAATTTTCCATTGAGCTCTGGCTTTTTCATCAGGAAGGTGTGGAAATCCATTATATCATTGAATGACCATCTCCTTGCCTGGAAGAATATGTTCAGTTTTGCTGGGTAGGTGATCCTTGGTTGTAACCCAAGCTCTTTTGCCTTGTGAAAAATTGTATTCCACTGCCTCTGATATTTCAGTGTAGAGGCTGCCAGATCCTGTGAGATCCTCATTGTGGTTCCACAATATTTGAATTTTTCCTTCTGGCCACTTTTAGTATTTTCTCTTTTATCTGGTAGGTCTGGAGTTTGGCCACAACATTTTGAGCTTTTCCATTTGGGATCTCTTTCAGGAGGTGACTGATTGATTCTATCTCTTTTTATTTTACCCTCAGGTTCTATTATCTCAGGGAAGTTTTCCTTGATGAGCTCTTGGAAGATGTTTTCCAGGTTCATTTTTTCATCATGATTTTCCAGTAGGCCTATGATTCTCAGATTATCTCTCCTGGATCTGTTTTCCAGGTCAGTTATTTTTCCATTGAGATAATTTACCTCTTTTTCTAATTTTTCATTCCTGATGTTTTGTTTGACTAATTCTTGGTTTCTCATAGAGTTATTCACTTCAATTTGGTTAATTCTAATTTTTAGCGAATTATTTTCCTTTTTTAGTTTTTGGAGCTCCTTTTCCATATCACATATTTTTCTTTTTAAGGAGCTGTTTCCTTCATTGTAATGTTTTTTCTAATTTTGCAATATTGATTTTAAAAGAATTATTCATTTTATCTACTACCTCTTTAATTTTGTTTTTGAAGTTCCTTTTGAGTTCATCTAGGAATGCTTTCTGAGCTGGAGACCAGTTCCCTGTTGAGGCTTCAGCTGTGGGTGTGGAGTCAACACTGTGTCCCTCTGAATGTGGTTCCTCCCTCTCATGGTAGCAGAACTCCAGAGTCTTTGTCTTTGCAGCCTGCTTTCTACTCATTTTGAGGCAGGGTGCTAGCCAGCTCTTCCTCTAGGGTTTTGAAGCCTTTACTGTTTAAGGTTTTGCCCTAGGGCAATAATTACTATGTTTTCAGGGTCAGAGGTGGGGCTTGGAGCAGCTAGGGTTCACTCGATCATCCTGGTCCCTGGAAGTCCAGACAGGGGCTTTTTAAATTTCTGGGCTGTGGAATTGTAGTCCCAGAAGTAGCTGCTGCCACTGCCAAAGGCCCTGCATTTGACTCTTATCCTGCTTTTTCCAGTCCTGGCCCTGAGTTGATAGGTCTGGCAGTGGCCCTTGTGGTTGGTGGGTCCACTTGCCGCCATGTTAATCAGGTGTCATCTGGGCCTCTTTGCCCTGCAGCATCCCAGCCTCTGCACCCCTGGGTGGTTGTCCAGGCCTCTGCACCCCCTGGGGTCTTGGTCTGGGCCTCTGTGCTAGGGGTCATCTCTAGGACTTTTTTTCTCCCATGAAGTGATTTTCCTTGAGATGATCTCTTTCTTTTCATAACTTGTTCTTGTCATAATTGTGGCCCTTTCACTTTATTTGAAAAATATATATTTTTTCTTTTCAGTGATGAAAAGGAGTTTGGTTTAGTCACCATGCTTCAAACTCTATACAAAATGAAGATCTATATGGAGTGTTAGCATAAAATGAACTTTACAGCTGATTGAACGAATAGAACAAAAGAGCATTCATTATTGGACCAGCGCCATTGTTTATGGAGTGATCCAGAGGCCCCCCTGGACCAATGTTATTTGCCAACTTTTTCTAATGATTTAGATTTTTTAAAATCTTGTTGAAATACTTCCCAAATTTCAGTGATGATGGCTGGATGGCTAACACACTGGATGACAGTCAACATTATTTAAAAATGACACTCTAGTACATCTTGTTGAATCTAATAACATGAAATTTTTGTCAGTATAGCATATATTCGTTATACTTACTTCAAAATTTAACTTCACGAATAGAAATTGTGAGGTTTGGCTAGATAAAGTTAGTCTGAAAAAATAGATTTGGAGGTCTTAGTAGTATACAAGTTTGCAAATATAATACAAGAGTTCGATATAGCAGTCAAAAAGTCCTGTGTGGATTTGTTGTAGGTTACATTAGAGGCATGGTGTTCAAAAAGAAGAAAATATCAGTTTTGTCACACTGTCTTGGACAGACAAAGGTAGCAGTAATATGTACAAAATGACATAGAAAAACTGAACAGTTGTCTTAAGAGGGGTGATAAGATGGTGACAGGAGTTATATGCCCTACCAAGTTTGATTGATTGAATTGGGAATATTTGGCCTGCAAAAGAAATATATCGGGGAGGAAAGGGGAACATAATAGCTACTTCTAGCATTTGAAGGATTATCAAGTGGATACTAAAGAATTAAATGACTTATCCAGGATCATAAAGCCAATATGTTTCAAGAAGACAGGTCCTAACACTGAGATCAGCCCCCTATTCAAGTTTCCCTTCTGCCTTGCAGAAATTGTGATCCTTGTTACTGATCAGAATTTCGTGGTCTCTCTAACTTTACTTTATATTCCTTAAATAGACATTTACATGGTTGTAGTCATTACGAACTTAGTTATTTTTGCTCTGTTTGCTTCATTCTAAATCAAGGGAAGACAGTCTATGACCTTGTGGGGGCTAAAATGGTTTTTAACATTTTTAAATGCAAGAAAACTTTATTTTTATCCATCCACTTATCTATCTAGCTAGCTAGCTAGCTAGCTATCATCTATCATCTATCTATCTACCTATACATATATATGTATAGATACATGCACATGTATATTCACATATATGTATGTATAATATGTGTACATGTATATGTATATGTATGTGTGTAAACACACACACATTCTTGAATCTCAGGCCATAGAAAAGCAGAAGACACAGGATTGAACCCTCAAGTCCTAGCTTGCTAACCCTTGCTCTATATTGCCTTCCAATATTTTTCTGAATTATTTTTATTTTTTCTTTCTTATGGTACAGTAGTACCCATTATATTCACATTATGTAACTTGTTCTGTCATTCTTCAGTATTGGGCACATATTTTGTTTGCAACTATCCACTGTCACATATAATGCTATCATGAACATTTTTGTACATATTAGTCTTTCCTGTTGTCAATAAGTTTCTCTGTATAAAGTCTCTATGGTAGAATATCTAGGCCAAAGGTTACAAACAATTTAGTTTTTCTAATAAGTTGTTCAGATCCTTAATTCATTTCTTATCTTTCTGTTAAATTTGTCTGTCTGAAAGTATTACATTGAAGTTTCTAGCTGTCACTATTTTCTTATGTAAATCTTCTGACTCAGGCAGCTTTATCTTGAAGTATTTAGATGCTGTGTTACTCAGTACATATATACTGAGTATCGACACTTTTTAAAGGGGCAATGAGATGGTGCAGAGGATAAGATCTGGAATTATATAGAGCAAGAAAGGCCTGAGTTCAAAGCCAGTCTCAAAGACTTACTAGCTGTGTAACAGTTCAGCTCTTTGTGACCCCATTTGCTGTTTTTCTGGTAAAGATACTGGTGTAGTTTGCCATTTTCTCCTACAGCTCATTTTACAAATGAGGAAACTAAGGCAAACTGGGCTTAATGACTTGCCCAGGGTCCCACAGCCAGTGTTTGAAGCCAGATTGAACTCAGGTCTTCCTAACTCCAGATCCTAACTCCCTGTGTCATCTAGCTCCCCTATTTAATGCTAAGCAAGTCGCTAAACCTCTGTCTACCCCAGTTTCCTCATCTGTAAAATGAGAATAACAAAAGCAGCTATCTCCCTGGGTGGTTGTGAGGTTTAAATGAGATATCTGTTAAGTTTGTTGTAAACCTTAAAGTGCATAAATGCTAACAATTACTATTAATATAGCATTGAAAGAGCAGGATCAAATCTTCTTGGAGGATCTATAGAATATCAATCACATAATCAGAGAAAGGAATGAATCAGTTGGAATCTGCCTCAATGGATGTCATTGACATCACAAATCACAGATCAACTAACATGTTTATAATTTCATTTTTGACCCAAGCATTATTTAGAAGATGACTTTAAATTTTTATTCAGTATTATCTTTATTGATCATGATAATATTATTGATTACCATTTCATTATGTTGTTTTATTTCAAAAAACACTTTTTTTGAGTGCTTTTCTGCATTTTTTTTTTACAAAACCCTTATGCCTCAAATCAGACCAGGGGTTCTTAATCGGGGGTCTTTGGCACACAGCTGGTCTTTGTATACATTTCAGAAGGTCCATGAATTAAGTTTTCGACAAATATTTTAATAACTATTAAAATATAATTGCTTTGTAATCCTATGTATTTTCTTTTAAACTTCTTGTTCTTCATGAGGGTTCATAGTTTTCCCTAGCTTGTCAAAAATGTCCATGACACAAAGAAAGGCTAAGAACCCCAGTCCTAGATTATTTTTGTAACTCTTTCATACAGTTTGCATATGTAATTGAGTTGGTGTTTGAAATCCCAGAACAAAATCACTCCTCAAAATGTACTTTAACTTTAAATATTCATTTACACTAAATGACCCTTTCTTTCTATGTAGCCACAAAATTGAGCATTTTTTAGAATTCTATTCAGATCTTGCATTGTCAATAATAACTTTAAGTATACTATAATCCTCATGTTTAGCTTTTAATACTTTCTAATTTGAATTCAGCTTTGGCTAATATCATTGTAATTCCTGATGCTCTGAATGCAACTGAAGTACAGTATATTTAACTGCAATCTCTCGTTTTAAATTTGTGAGTATGTTTCTGTCTTGTGTTTGTTTCCTCTAAGGAACATATTATTTATTTTTTTTAAATCATTCTGTACATCAGAGAATTCAAACCACTTGTCTTCAAAGTTATAATTGTTAGTGTTTTCTCCTAATCACACCTACTATCTTATTTTTTTATATCAACAAGGTCATAAACTAAAATAGGACTAATGTTTCCTATGAAAATTGCAAAAATTGTAAACAATTACTACTGTTTTCACCATCAAGAAGCTATATTTCTAGCTTATAAGGATGCATAAATTCAATTATTTGGTGGATATAATTCGACACTTTTCACTCTTCAAAGCAACAAGGCACACTTTTCTCCTTTGAAAATAAAAATGAACAAAGATCACCTTACCAAGTACCTGTATATTTTACTTAAAGTATAAACATCAATGCTTTTTCAAAAGAAGTTCTTGTATTTGCCCATGTTTCTGATTATCATGTTTCCAATTTATCAGAGTAGTAGAAGTATGCAATTAGTTAGATCTTTGCCTATCACATTTTGACTTCCAAAGAATGATGTCTTTAGAATTTATAATGAGATGGTATGTACTTGTATTTTACCCTGATAAGTAGTCAACATGCATAAAAAATAAATGATAAACTCTAAGGATGATTTATACATTTGCTGGTATCACATGAGATAGCAATGAGGCAAGGAATAAAAAATTAGATAGCTCTTAAAACTTGCTTCTCTGTGCCCGGATAGAAAATCAAGCAGATATTCACTCATATTGGCTCATATTTCTGTATCATTTTACAGTTTAAAGCACTTTTCCCCCATTATTCTTCTTGAGTTAGATATGTGGTACGAGCATTAGGAAACAGTCTTAAAAAGGTGGAGTCACTTATCTCTAGATGAGATAATAGACAGACAGAAAGACAGAAAAAGAGACAGACAGACAGATAGATAGATAGATAGATAGATAGATAGATAGATAGATAGATAGATAGATA
>NW_027185597.1:1730098-1780260 GCF_028583685.1 Petaurus breviceps papuanus | reverse complement strand
ATAGATAGATAGATAGATAGATAGATAGATAGATAGATAGATAGATAATGTATCAGAAGTGCTGAAAAAATCTGCTATATGGAAAAAGCTAGGGAGCATGCCTGGAAAAGGATGATGACATCCAATGGAAGTACCATGGACAGATTTGGAGCACGTGCAGACACTCTTGGACTGGCTATGGAGTCAGAATCTGGGTCCATTCAAAAAGGCATCAGTCAACTCGGACCCATTTCATGCTGCAAGCTCCTTCCAAATTTGCTGGCATTTGAGAGGGAGGATAAGCTACTGAGGTCATGCAAGTGGGGAAGGGACATGAAGCTGAAAGCACTTGGCCCAGCAGTTGCTTCTGACTTTTCCTAGTCTTCTTCACCTGAAATAAGAAAGAAGGGGGAACAGCAGAATCAGAAGGACTAAGGTAAAAAGGAGTGTGTGCCCTTAAGTTGTATGTGGGAAATGTTTATGCATTTGTCCTTGTGCAATTTTCTAACTAAGCACCCCTTTGTAAATTTAATTGATGCAAATTAGTTAAAAAGAACTGGGGAGTTAATTGCCACCAGGTAACACTGGGATGGAGGCTTGGACTGATAGGATTGGTGAAAGATATATCCAACCACAAAGGAGGGGCTATTGAACCTCAAAAGAAAGATGGAATTGGCTTCATTCTGTATGAATGAAGGAAAGGTGAAAGACAGAGACAGGGAAAGGTGAAAGACAGAGACAGAGAGAGAGATAGAGAGACAGAGAGAGACCAAGAAACAAAGAACATTTATAATGTGTTTTCTATATGCCAGGCCCAAGGCAAGTTGTCAAGTGGAGACTATTTTCCACTACAATTTCAATACTAGTGGAGTTTACCTATATTATATGTTTTATACATTTACTAATCCCTTTTGAGATACCTTTTCCCCAAGTAAAATAATCTTTATCATTTTATTAGAGGAGAGGCAGTGTGCCATAGTAGAGTTAGAGTCAACTTGGGAGTCACTAACACTTGAGTATGGAAGAAAAACAACCTACATACAGTGTTTAGCTAAATCTATCAGAGACACATTTATTAATGTAAAAGCAGGTTGCTTAGAGAAAGACTAACAGAGTTCCCCTTGACAATAAGAAAAATCCCTGTCTCATGCAATACACACCTTATATTTCCCAATATTCTTGAAACAAAAGATGAAATTCCTCAGAAACCCACAACCATAAAGAAATAAACAAAAAAGCACCAAAGTACAAGGTTAAGCTACGGTTTCTGAATTATTTTCCAAAGTGAAAAATGATAATACTAGTACACCCAGGGGAAAGACATCTGAAAACTAAGAAGAGCCCTTTTCTTAAATCAGTAGTAAACTAAACATCTTCCTTTCTTGAGCTAGGTGCAGGTTCTGATTTCTCCAGGAGTTGAGAACCCTCCATGCCTGGAATTAATTTTCTATTAAAGGAAACCCAGGAAGTGCCAAAACACAAATTCTTAATTTTTACAGCATAATGAGGGACTTAGTGTTATAGTCTTCTTTATGGGCTAAATATTACCTCTGCTACATACTGATTGTGTCACCAAAGGCTAGCTATTTAATGTTTCAGTATGGCAACGACTAAGATTATAAATTTGCAGGCAGTTGGCTAATCTATATTGTTAAAGAAATATTCCTCTGTAGGAGAGCCTAACTATAGTTTAAAAAAGTTTGAACAAAAATAAAGGACTAGATATCTTAAAATGGCAAAAACTAGCAGGTATGTAATCTCTTATCAGTATGATAAAAAAATATGAAAGATATCTTTAGAAATTGTTTCCTTGGACTCTCAAGTACTCAGTGGCAAAACTAAATTACATGACTGCCTGAGGTCGTTTGTAAATTGATTTTCCAAGTTGCAATTATAAGTATAAATGAGGATAAAGTGCCTTTACTCTTTGTTGACTCTACCTTTAAAATAAAACAGGCATATTTTTAGAAGTAAATCTTTAAGTGTCCTAGAGACAAGGAATATCCAAGAATAAAAATGGCACGCAGAAATAGGTTCACAGGCCAAAATAGAAACATAAAAGAAGAAAATCAAGGGAGAATTAGTTATCATGCTTTAAAGGGTGTACTCGCTAACATGGCTAAAATATTTGACTTAAATGCATTTTAAATACATTTTTGTTGAGCAACAATTTTATGCATTCCTTCAATTTAATGTATAAATTCAAAGAATGTTTTCTTCTTTCAGTTTAAAAATATTTTGATATTTTGAACATGTTTTTTCTCTTCCCATGTTCCCCATTCCCCCCCAAACAACAACAACAGCAAATTAATTAAGTGAATTTTTCTTTGTTTATGCCTCTTACCATAAGCCTGGATGGAAAATCAAGTAAACATCCACTCATATTGGCTCATATTTCTTAAATTACCCTAATTTAAAACAAATTTAGAAGTAAGATGAAGAAATAAATATTCTTCCTATGGACACAAGCTGAATTCTGCGCAAAAAGTGAACTTAAGCATTATCCATATATAATGGCAAGCACAGAAGTAGTTCACACTCGTTTCAGCTAATGCATTTACTTCTTGTTCAGTTCAAGCTTCTTTTGAGACTTGTATCAAGTCTGCTAAGAAACAGAACATGTGAACCCCACAACTTGTGAACCCTAGAACTCATGAACTCCTGCAACAGGAAGGGGAGGGACTAATGATCATATATAAGGAGAGGTCTTGGATAGAGACAGCAGAACTGAGAAGAGGACTCTTGTGGTAGCAGAGTCAAGAAGGAGAGAACTTGTAGTATCCTGGCACTCTGTCTGCTCTGTCTGTATTGATGTTTGTTTGTGGTCCTTTGTACAGAAGCCACAGACTTTACTGGAAGCCCTGAAAGAGGATTTTCTTATTGTATGTTTACAGAAGTCCTGGAGGAGGGTTTTGGAGGTCCTGGGACTTTACTGATGATTTGTGCTGACCTCTTGGACCTTGTTTATGGGTCTGTGTTGATTTCTATATTGATGATTTGTGCTGACCTCTTTAACCTTGCTTGTGCATCTGTGCTGATTTCTATGTTGATGATTTGTGTTGAGTTCTAAGACTTTGTTGGTGGGTCTGAGTTTATTTCAAAGTCACATAGTGAATTGATGATGGTGCCAGCAATGTGGACGAATATTATTGTGGCTCTATCAAGCTTTGTCTTTCCAGAAACTGGAACTGTGAAGGACTTGAGGTTGAGTGGACACTGTGAACTTCAATGTGGAATGGGAACTGGACAAAGAACTGGACAAGGAGCTGGGAGCTGCCTACCTTTGAACCCAGGTGACAGTTGGAGATGGGTCCATGGAAGAGGAACTACAGAAGCTGAGAGCCAGCCTCGGGTCAAGCTAAAAGAAGACTTTACTTGGATACTGTGTACTGACTGAGAAGATTATGATTTACTGGGACCTAGGGGTAGAGAACTTTGACTTTTGTACTTTGTGATTGAATTAAGGATTTTGTGATTGACTAAATGAATGTACTTTTTTGAAAACTATGTGACTACTTTGGTAAAAACTATGTGGCCATTTTAGTGACAAGTTGTTGAGTTTTGACATGGTGAATGGTGTATTTTGATTTTCTGTGATAAGTTGTAACATTGTGAATGTTGTACCTTGATTTTCTATGAATATTTCGCTCTGATTTGTTATTGAATAAATAGAAAGTTTGCTGTACTATGTAATCAGAACCTTGAAAGCTATTCATAGCAGCAGGCCTCTGGAAAGCTGCTCATGCATGGCTTTATACCATACAGGTAAAAACTAATTCAGAGAAAAACTGATAAGAAGTATGTATAGAATGATTTTACATACACACCATATACATATACATGTATGTATTTTATCTAATGGTAGCCATGTGGAGGGGAAAATAGGAGGGAAGGAAAAAAGGAAAAATAAAGTTGCATGATACACACACACACATATATGTGAGAGAGATTTAAAAGGAATAGCAAGTTGTATATAATAGATTTGAAGTTTTATGTGCAATTATCTTTTTTCTCCTAGTCTACTATGTTATGAAAATGCTTGTTTTATTTCTTATCTTCAGAATTTTAAAAATGAGCTATCACTTGAATGTTTTATATACAAAATATACAATGTTCAAGCACTTGGCCTGAGAGGCAGTACTAGAAAATCACTAGACCTGGTGTGAGAAGATTTTGGTCTTAATACTCTTCCACCATGTTAGATTGTGTACGTCACAAAATCTGAATCCTTGTAGATTCTAGTGTCCTCATCTGTAAATCTTTTTATGATACTATGTTTTAAATGTTGTTTTCATGCAAATATTTAACATGTATGATCATTAACCTAGTTTTGGGGGATTTGGTAGAAGTAAATGTCTGTTTCTATCATTCTATATGTATTTTTTAATAAACCCTTCTTTGAATAGCAAACACTCAATACTTTTTTCATTGAATAAATAAATATTTTTATACTTATAGAAAACTTTGGTTTTTGCACCAACCAGCTTTGGGGATTTAGGGAATTCATTTAAGTTTTCTTTGTCTAGTTTTTGTTGCTGTTGTTGTTGTTCTGGGTTCTTTTGGCCACTAGCTTGAGCCACTCCAATATTACAAAATTTAAGTGTGCTTTTACATGTATTTTTCACACTTGAGCCTATGGAGTAGGTAGGAAAAGTTTCCTCATTCAGAATTTTCCCTAAGGCCTAGTTAAAGGGGAAATGGCAAAACAAAATATTTGTGAAGATCCTAGACCCCTTGAAAAGTGGTAGACTGAGTTAATTGTGGGCTGGAACTCAAGGAAAATTTGAATAGGAAAATCTCATCAAATACTAGATTTATGAGGAATTATGTAAGGTGAAACAACTTACCCAAGCTTGCCATATAGCTAAATGGGGAAGTTAGAACTGACCCCAGGTCAGGTTACTATAAATCCAATGTTCTTTCCTCTAAATAATACTGTATAATATAAGGAATGGGACTAGAACTGGGCCTGTCATTTCCATTGGTATAGAGACTCCTCAGATGAGGAAAATCTCTTGACCAACACAGGGTGTAATGTTCGCTGCAATTCAGAGTCTTGTATGGTTGATTAAAGCAGTGAGTGTGTAAATGACTTGCCCAGGGTCACAAGACAATATTTGTCAGAGGAAAGACTTGATCTCACAGCTTCCTTATTTCAAGGCCAGTTCTCTATTTTTTCCCCATGCTGCCATGCTACTGGTTGACACATTTATTATAACATCCTTATAATTTTTTTGTAATCATATGGTGAAGGAAAATCCCATCAATATGGACTATCTGAGAAGCTGCAACAACAGTTGTATTACACAATGATTTTTTGTCACTGCATTCCTCAGAATTTTACATAAAAGCATCCCAAAATATTTTTTCTCCTAATTATACCATAGATTGAAAGTAGGGTGAGTGTATAAGAGGTGCAAGACTTTCAAGTGAAAGTATTTCTAATTGAAAGTTGACATATGGAGGAGCCAGGTGGTCATATTCTTCAATAACAGACTAGATATGAGTTAATTTAGATGACTAAATAGAAGAGCAATGAGCTCCAAATGGCAGAATCCAGACATGCCTCCACACTCTCTGCTCAATTTTGTAAATGGAATCACTCTTGTAGTTAAAGAGAAGCACCTTTGCTTGTTAACTGTTCATAAGAATGGACTCTGCAATGCTCACACTAACTCAGTTATTATATTTTTAAAGGATAGTTAGATATCCACCTAAAAAATTCCAAGTTTAGTTTCTATCTATTATGTGAAATATAAGGGGAGATTAGGAGGTAACTTAAATTCTGTTAAAACATATGTTCTCCATGACACTGGACCTTCTTCTCATTCATTTGGTAACCACTTATTAAGCAGTTACCATGTTCAATCCATTCCATTATAATCCACTCCAATTGAATAGCAATTGATTAACTGCTTGCTTATTTTCTCCCAGGTATAATGTAAGGATCTTCCCTGAGCCTTCACCCCTTAAAAAAAGAAAAAAATAAAAGGCCTCTGTCTTCAAAAACATAAATTCTTCTCAGGGGATGCAACAGATAAAAACATAAATATATGAGTATATGAATATATTTACATGCACAAACAATTCTAGTGTTATGTAAATTTGCATTAAAAAAATTCAACTTCCTGGTAAGGATCTGGCTTCAGGTGCCAGAAGTGGGAGCTGCTTTGGTGCCCCTTGCCAAGGGTTCCCTGCTCCAGGCACTGAAGCCATTCAGCCTGCAAGGGCCCGGGCATTAAAGTTCCTCAGAGGGACCTCAGAGCCATTTAGTGGGCAATACCACATAAAGCCCCTGAAAGTGAAAATAAAGACTGCAAAATTGTCCACTTACATTAAGTGAGAATGGACTATACACACATACATATATATGTATTGTATTTGAATATATGTGTGCATATATGTATATTTGTATAAATAGCTGGTACAGTGTTCAGAATTGAGAGCCTAGAGTCAGGAGGATTTATCTTTCTGAGTTCAAATCCAGCTTTGGATACTTGTCCTAGTTGTGTGAATCTGGGCAAGTCACTTAACTCTGTTTTCCTCAATTCCCTCATCTGGAAAATGAGCTGGAGAAGGAAATGGCAAAACACTCTAGTTCCTTTGCCAAGAAAACCCCAAATGGGGGTGGCTAGGTGGCACTGTGAATAGAGCACTGTCCCTGGAGTCAGGAAGACCTGAATTCAAATTTGGCCTCAGACACTTAACACTTACTAGCTGTGTGACCCTGGGCAAGTCACTTAACCCCAATTTCCCTGCCTTCCCCCCTCCAAAAAGAAGAAAAAAAAAAACAAAAAAGAAAACCCCAAATGGGGTCATGAAGAGCCAAACACAACTGAAAAGACTGAACACAAAATAATGATAATAAATGGCAGGGGGAATGATTACAAATAATTTAAGGGATTATAAATCTTTCAATAGGAAAATTCATATATGCTAAGTTTTGAAGGAAGCTACAGATTCATTCTGTGAGGCAGAAATGAGGAAAATGTGCATTCTAATCATAGTGTAATAGATTCATTTTGCAAACAGGATACCTGAAAGACACCAAAGAAAGAGAGAAAAGATCCTAATCTCTAAAAAATGTTTATAACAACTCTTGAGGTAGTATCCTAAATTGAAGAAGTGCTTACTTAGGGAGTAGTAACTTTGAAAGACTTTAGAATTCTGATCAATGTAATAATAAATAATGATGCCAGAAAAAGAATGAATATGAACTCAGCTCCTGCCAAATGAATGATGGGCTTAAAATACAGAATGAAACATATATTTTAGGCATAACAAATGTGGAAATTTGTCTTGTTGGTCTTTGCATATATATTATGAGGGTTTTATTTTTATTTACTTTTTATTGTTCAAGAGAGGTGGGGGGAATGGAAGACACATAAAAAGTATATACAAACATATTTTATAAAAGCAGTTGAAAAATTCTGTATATCATACCAACCTTAACCTTGTCTAAACTGATAAGCATGATTTACTCATTTGAATGTTTTATTTATACTACAGAAAACACTTACATATTTAGAACCATAGTTATTGAGTTGGAAAGCAGAAGGGGATTAAAAATGTATTTTCATTTTGTGAAAAAGCAATTCAAGTTTATTTAATTCAAGAAACATTTATTAAGAGCCTACGATGTGCCAAGTGCTTTGAAGTACTGAGTTTGCAAAAAGAGACAAAAGATAATCCCTGCCCACAAGGAGTGTACAATTTAAATGCAGACACAACACAAAAACCAGTTTGCCTGTAGAGTTCAAAGAGGAGAGTAAAGTATAATAAGCCTGGAATGCTATTGCAGTGCCAGACTACAAAGGTATTTAGTGAACAAGTTGAGAAACTCTTATTGTATCTAAGACACAACGGGGAACTAAGAAAAGTTCTTAAAGGAGACTGACAAAGACATACTGTTCAAGATTATTTTGCCAGTGGTTTTGTGCATAGATTGGACCCAGGAGAGGCTGGAGGCTGGTAGTCCATTTATGAGGCTGTTACAGTGTTCCACTAAAGAAATGAAAAGGGTCTGAATTATGGCTCTGGACCCATGAATAGAAAGAAAGAGTTGTATTGTAAGGTAGAATTGAAAAATTTGGAAATTAATTAAATACTGTAAGTGAGAGAAAGGGAAGAATCAGACATGACTCTGAGGTTGAGAACCCCAATTAGTGAAATGATAATGATTCCCTTAGAAGAAATAGAAAACTTGAAATTTGGGCATGTTGTAGGCATTAGGGGTAGAGCTGATGGAGAAAATAAATTGAAGATTAGAGAAGTAGTGGATGACTGAAAGCGCATGGTTCTGGAAGAGATGGGAGGATGTGAGTTAAAGAGTACAAATATCATGGTTGACCTTGGTGGAGAAAAGGGATTACATCTCTTTATAAGATAATTAGATCAAAGGACAATAGTAGGAGATATTGAAGGTTTGTGAGTTGTGAATTTTCAGAGAATGAGTAGGTGTTCCAGTTGAATCACCATTTTTTAGGTATCAATGAGAAGTGAGGTTCTCTGCTGAAAGGGTTGGTAGAGAAGGTAATTTAGGAGGCTTTAATAATAGAAAAGCAAGTTTGGAATAGGTGCTGTGCAGAGTTAACAGGAAGTTATAAAAAGGATTGCTATGTAGCTATGAGGACTGTTGAGATTAGAGAACATAAATTGATAGTGGCTATAATGTATACCATTGTATGACTTTCTCCTGTGACATTCAACAAACCATATGTAAGAGTAAAGATGGCAGATGGTAGGAATAACTCAGTGTTGTGGTTTAGCAGGGCATAAGTGAAAATAGGATAAGAAGGTAAGGGATTAAAAAGTAGAGGGTGAGATTTTCCCATTCTAGATATCCAAGTGACTTCATATGAATTAAAATAATTATGTATGTATGTATATATATACATACTATATACATACATATATGAGTATATGCATTATGTATGTATTGCTTTTATTTTCTAAACAACTCATTGGCTAAAGGCAGCATAACCTATTGGAAATATCACCGAATGGTAGTTGGAAGATGTGAATTCAGCTTCCAACTCTGCTACTTACTACCATGAATAAGTTATTCCATCTCTCTCAGAATCAGTTTCTTTCATTTGTAACATGGAGATCACAATACTTGCACTACTTATCCCACAGAATAGATGCCTCAATCTAATGCAATAATATATCTAAAGTACTCTGTGAACTTTGAAGCCTTCACACTATATGAATGCCAGCTCTTATTTTGGGGAATCATCCTCATTCGACCTTTGGTATCAATGTCTGCAGTCCAAGTCACAGCCTCTAGCCCTCTTTGAGGCTCATCATAGCTTCAGAATCTCCAGAGTATCATACAGATTCAGGCCCTACAGTAGCGGGTCAGCCCTGATGGCACGCAATTGACCCTATCTTCATTAGAATTTCCATCAAGAGAGAGGCCAACATTCCCTGAGGCTGGGGATAGGTTTTGACAATATTGGAATAAATGAGTAAATTACATAAGGTTGTAGAAAGGATTTAAGGTTTAATAGCAAAACAATCAATTTACCTTTAGTGGACTACAGAAAAAAAATCATTTAAAACATGTTTCATTTTAAACTTGAATTATTTGAATTATATTATATTTTTTTAGCTATAGCTTTTACTGAAGAACTTTCCTCTGAGAATATTGTGAAATATTTTCTTTGTTCAAACTCTTAGAAATGACAGACTGATTTTCATGAATCATTTAACATATATTTCAAGGAAAGTATAATTGTTTTCCCCCAAAGGTAATTTTTAATTATTATTTTCAGCATGAGAATAAAATTAAGTGGGAAAAATCGACAAAAAATTTAGAACTATTTTGAACTCTCTAAAGGCAGCTTACAGACTAGTTCTCTACTGACTTTGTGAAACATTTCTTAGCAAAAATTACAGAATATATACAAAGAATACTAGATATTCTACATTGGTATAGCACACTTTGAAACACACACACACAGAAAACAACAAAGCATGCACATTCTAGGCAAATGATCTTGATTCCAGTTCTTGGGAAATCCTAGAACAGGTCAAATTTCCAGAAAGGGAGCCAGTAATTATAAGAAGAAGTACAGCTTCATCAAGAACAAATCATTCCAGATTAGCTCATTTCCTATTTTTTCCCCACAAGATTATTAAACATGACAAGGGGAATGCTGTGGAAATAGCTTTCTTAAATTTTAGCCAAAATATTGATCAAGTATTTCATATTATTATTCTGGAGATGGAGAAATATAAATTAGGTTATAATAAAAACAGATAGATTTAGCACTAGTTGGAAGACCACACTCAAAAGGCAATGTTTAAGGGTAAACAGGTCAGAAGATAGAAAGTCAAGTGCCCCACACATCTCTTGTTGAACCCACGCTGCTTAATATTGTTTTTACCAATTACTTGGGGAAAGACTCATTAAATTTGAAGATAACATACAGTTGAGAGAAAGTTAATAGATTGAATAACTGATCCATGAGTCAAAAGAATCTTGACAGACCAGAGCATTGGCTTGGGTCTACAAGATAAAATTCAAAAGGGATAATTATAAGGTCTTACATGGTTATAAAAAGAAATCAAATTCACAAGTATAAGGGGGGGGTTCACTATGGATAGATAACAGTTGTTCTGAAGGGAAATCTAGGAGTTTCAGTAAGCTCTGTCTGAAGTGTTATGTGGCTACCAAAACAGCTAACATGATATTGGACTGAATTAAGTTTCTATGAAGGAGATGATATTTCCGCAGTTCTCTGTTCTACTCTAACCACATCTGGAGTTCTCTATTCAGTTCTTGGTGCCAAGAAGGACAATGATAAACTGGAGAGTGTCCAGAGAAGGACAACGGAGAGGGTAAAGGACCTTGAATCTATAACATAGGAGGCCTGGTTGGAAGAACTGAGCATGTCTAAGCTAGAGAACAGAACACTCATATTGGAAGCAATAGCTGTCTCCAAGTTTCTAAAGTCTCTATCAGAGGGATTTAACTTGTTTTGTTTGGCCTTAGAAAGGCAGAACCAGAAGGAAAGAGTAGAATTTGCAATAAAGGGAAATTTAGGCTTGATTTCAGGAAAAACTTCATAAAAATCAGAGCTGCCTAAAAGTTGAATGACCTGCTATAAAAAGACAAAGATGAAGGCAGATATTTTGAGCAGTATTCACCGATCCTTTATATTGCTTCCTCTCTAAAATTTTACTAACCTACATATGTCATGCTGAATTCTTCCTTACTTTGAACCCCAGTTTTGCTCCCCATTTCAAAATGCGTGACTAAATTTCTGGGCTTATTTACCACCCAGTGAACTCTGAATTGACCCTGTGAATTAATAATTTATGAAATTATAAATTAGGGATGGGGGAATGGGATGGTGAAGGAAGGAAGCATCAGGAAGAGGATGGGAGGGGGAAAGACAGAGAATATTATTTAGATAACCATGACTAGAGGTGGGAGAACTAGGCAGCATGGACCCCATGGAGATAGAAGAGTGCTTAAGGAGTGTTGGGGGGTGGGCAGGAGTTTGAGGTCTCATTTTTTATAGTTTTTTTTGGAGAAACAGATCAACTCCTATCTGTGCCACCTTGGGGTTGTTCATTAATATATCCAAATCATCTCAAAGTTATAAGTAAAAAGCTTCAAAGTTACATCTCAAAGTTATCAACACCTGTTTGATATTTCTCTTGTTTGGAGCTGTGGAGGTCTAGATTTCACCTGGAATTTACATATCACAGGACCAGAAACCTTGGCAAGCAGTACTTAGATGGTTTCTGCTGATTCATCCCATATTACCAGGACATGAGTTTTAGTTAATATATGATAGATACAGTTTATAAATTATGCTCCTTTGATCTTTGGGACAATTTGTACATGACTTCTAGATTCCCCTTTGCAATCTTATTTCCTGCTTATTGTCACTTTATAATGACTACTTATAATCTTTCTTGCTATACTAATTAGAAGGAGGTGGGGAGGTAATAAGAGGGACCAGAACAAGATACAATTTTAACACATCCTGGTACTATAGTCTTCTCTGTACTACTTCCTCCAGGAGGTTTATCAGGGCCTGCTAATTGTTTCTAATCACCTTGAAAAGGCAATGGAGAGGTGGCTAGATGGCACAGTGAATAGAGCAGAGGCCCTGGAGTCAGGAGGACCTGAGTTCAAATCTGGCCTCAGACACAACACAAAAACTAGCTGTATGACCTTGGTCAAGTCACTTAACCCCAATTGCCCTCTAAAAAGAAAAAACAAGGAAAAAAAGAAAAAGGAAAGGCAATGGAAGAGCAAGGTCCCTGAAAAGGGAAAAGGGATAAATGGCACTGAAAGAGAAATGAGGAAAAGATAAAGGTACCTCTTTAGTGACTGGATAGGAGTTTTGAGAAATAGAGGACAGGATTTAAAGAAGGTCATAGCAGATGACATTAATCAAGTGATCACTTAGAGACTAGGTCAACTATCATAAATACCAGAGAGTGAGGGCAAAAGAAAAAGAAAGAAGAGAAAGTCTGGGTCACATGTTTCAAGTTTGTTTGTTTTTTCTCCTTAGAAGTTATAGGACAAAAGAAGAGAAATTCAGTGGAGAAGTTAACCCATAGGTAGTTTCACCTTCTGGCCCAAACATTTCTCTCTATAAGTCTGCCCCAAATTCTTACCAAATCACTTGTTCATCTGTCCCTCCAGCATTATCCACTAAGGTTATGCCTCTTCTCCTAGAATAACTTAATTTGCATTCAGAAGAGGAGTTCTAATTCAGCTCTGTTGTTTATTACATCTCTAACTAGTCAGATCAGTTTCCTTCTTGGGCCCTCAGTCTCATCTCTCCCATGAAAGAAACGAACTAAATTATTTCTGTGTTCCAGTTTTGTCTTTGTATCCCTAGAACCTAACATGGCTAACATACAGTAAGTACTTATTAATCTATTTCAATTGATTGATTCCATTCCAGCTTAAATCTATGAATTCATAGTCTCAGAAAACTCTGTCCTCTTCTTTCTTCTCTCTTTCTCCCTCTTCCTTTCTCTGTTCCTCTTGAGAAGCAAAAACTGAATGATCATTCAGCTAGTCATACACTTGTTATCAAGTAAAAGAAAGACAGGGTGTTTTAAAATGTCCATTCTCTCCTAATTAAAAATTTGCAGTCTTCATCCTTTGCTAATTAAGCCAGCTTTTCTTCCAGCACCCACAACAAAATAAACTATTTCTTTCGAGTTTTACTGCTTTGTGTTTTACTTAATTATAAAGTAAATCTCCTAAAGAAGAATGTTCAGTCTAGGATGATCAGCTACCACCATGGCCATAAGAATCAGGCTTTCTTTCAAATTGATAGTTCTCTGAATTTCATCCCTCTTCTCTTTTCCCACTCCCCTTTAACACTGTCACCACTCTACTTTAATCTCTGGGGAATAACTATGATTCTCTCTTCTGCGGGTCTAAGGTAGAATATGCGATGGCAGCTCTGCCATTATGAAGAGGAAAGGGTAGAGAAGAAAGAACTATGAACCCTTTTGGCTGGATCTCTTTCATCAGTCTTTTATTCATCTCTTCTCCATCTCCTGCTATACCCCAAGCTTATTCCTAAGAAAAAATGTACCTAGGACATTTTCATTTGAAATAAAGGTTGTCACTTCAGTGGATTAAAATGCCTCACCATCATCATTAATATATACTTCTGTTGTTCTCCATAGGGTCCAAGTGGGAAAAAAGAAAGAAAAATAATGCGAGGGAGTAAATCTTTTATTCTTTATCTCACAGCTGTCAACAATAAGAAAAATCACCAGTAGAAAGAGGAAGAGTAGGTAGAGGAGGAGGAGGAGGACTGTTTACTTATATCAAGGACAGGAAGGGAAGGGCAACAGGTATATGACTGAATTTTGTTCCACAAAGGGACAAAAAATGAGAAAAAAAACACTTCTTGGAAACAATAGGTGCTGGCAGTGGGAAAATACGCAAGTAAGCCAGTATCCTAGGAAAACAAACAGAAAAAAAGAAAGAAGAGGCAAAGAGGTGGCTCATACTTATACTTTAGCCCTAAGTGGTAATATCAGTCAGATGTGTCAGTCTTTCATAGCTCTTTAATGTGGCTTGTCCCAAATAATCATATTAGACGCCCAGAAATAGAACTGAGAGAATGTCGACTTCTACTTTCCAACAGATGAAGAGGGGCAAGGAAGAGAGTTTTAAATAAATGCCCTCTTCTAGTTTCCAAGGATGAATCGGGGGGGAGGGGAATGTGATCCTGAAAACCCCAGTTGAAGTTTTGAATTAATATATTTCCCATTAGATACATTTTTATGCCAGGGTTGCACATGGAGAAATGGAAATTTAATGAGGAGACCAACAAGAGGAGAAAATGAAAATTAGTGGAATGGTTGTAGCAGATCAAGGTGGTAGAGCTGGGATTCAAACTTAAGGATTTAAGGAGTAAATCCTGGAATTACTCCACTAGTAGGTTATGGTCTTTCCATTCTATTTTTCCCATTTTTTTCCTTATTTTTTTCTTTGTTTTTTGCTATATCTTTTCAATAAATATCCCTTTGTAAAAATTCACTGATAGCAATTTGTCAAACTTATGGTGAGGAGTTAATCACTAGTTCTATAACAATATAAGGGAGTTATTCTTGGTAAGTAACAACTGACAGCAGGGAGAAGGCATTGGAATGGGGTCTTTAACTAAAATCATTGGAATTATTCTATAGGGCAGCCTATACCATACCACTTAGGGTACCTCCTAAGAACTTTGAGGGGAGAGATGTAGCCATCCCCTGAGGACCCACCTTGCCAGTGTGTGTAAGAATTGAGACAAGGACTCCTGAAATCTATATGAGCTACAAGGTTTTTTTCATGAGCTGGCCTGGAAACATCACCATTATTTATAACATTTTCTTGATGGGAAAATGCATTTTGAATTTCAAATAACAGAATTTCTAACAGAGAAACTTATTGGCCTATTACTATCTCCTAAGGGGCATTGTTTAAAATGGTCTCTCCAAACTGACTCAGAACTAATATTAATGACTTTCTGTTGGACTGACTAGCTTTAAATTATAATGTAGATGAAATTAGAATGGGGCAAAATCCATTTGAATAGTTATTATTAGTATTGCAAAAATTATATTATTCTCCTCTTGTAAGCAAGCAGTCAAGACAGATTAGAGTCTAAATTTTAGACCAACCCAAATTGTGGTTATGTAATATCCCCTTCTCCCTCATTCCTACCGCACCCCATGGCACTCCAAGTACTTGGCCCCATCCTCCACTGAAGAATGAAAATTAAATGGTTATATTATGCATTGCTCCCCAATTCATGCTGATAATTATCTAAGCTGATGTGATCTTAGAAATACATGAATTGTGAATACATCACCAAGCCTGAAGTCAAGAAGACCTGAATTCAAACTGACCTTAGATGCTAGCTGTGTAACCCTGGACAAGTCACATAACCTATGTTTGCCTTGGCTTCCTCATCTGTAAAATGGGGATAATAAAGGCATCTACCTCTCAGGGTTGTAGTAAACATCAAATGAGATAATAATTATAAAGCACTTAGCATAAGGCCTGGGCCACATAGTAAGCTCTATATACAGGTTTGTTGTTTCTTGTTGTTATATATTCAATACTTTTCCAGAAATGAAAGCCATCATCTCTAATTTCATAGTTGTCCTTTCTTTCCTACCTCCTGAATATAGACATTACACTTACAAGATTTATTTCTTTTTTTCTACAGTGTTTTACATAATCCAATTTGTCTTTTCCAATCCCCAATTCATTTCTAGCCAGAGGTAAATGTAGCAGTCAGAGGTGTGGCATTGATACTGAATACCAAGTACATGCATCCTTCCACTAGTTAATGTGTTGAGGGGCTGGAGATCTTTTGTATTGTTGACTCCTTTTTACTCTGCTTATAATTTTCTGACTGTGACCATATTGCAACATGGAAATGACTCAACAGCCAAGTGGGTTTTTTCATAGAAACATGTAGTGATAATGAACTCACTGTCAGACAATCCCTTCTAGGCTTCCTACAGATCTGCATTCTCTTCACATAACCTCACAGAGAGAGAGTAATCACCACCAGGACCTTCAACTTTAAAAACAAAGGGCAAGGCTCTAGTTTTTAATCTCTATTGATATGCAAGAGACACAGAGATACTGGAATTTAATCACCATGTTAAAACTTATCCTAATTTTATACCAGGATGTTGTGGTGATTGTAGAATAACTTCATAGAAGAAATTTTTGCTAAGAAAATGAAGACACACCAATTTAGTCCAAACATAATGTCAGTTATTAGTAAGGAAAGGAAGTGTTTCTGTTAGGGCCCAAATCAATGCCCAAATACCATCAAAAGACCTAGAGGAAGGGCCTCAGCAAGTTGAGTGGACCCTATTTGGAGGACTTACAATAGATCATGGACATGTGTTATATAGAATAAGAAGACATGTCTACATTGCATTCTGTTTTGTTATTTATTTTTTTATTTTCTAACAGGAGCAATGACATCACAAGTTGATGCAATGTCTTGACTCCCTTGCAAATTGGATTTAAATGATACAGAATCACAGAAAGTTGGCAGTTTAACTCTCTCTTCCAGAGTCATCAAAGGCCAGTGGCAGGATCAGTGGACCATCTTGATATCTTTGGTGTCTGACCAAGCTCTAATCACTCTACAATGCCTGCTTCAGCCATCTTCATGAGTGTTGGAACAAATTATTCTCATCTACCCACACCATGGGGGAAAGTCTTCACATGCTTGTGGCAGGAGTCCCCCAACTCAGGGAAGGCCCGTTGGCTGCCCTTTTTACCAGGGTGAGGCCACTGTACATGCTACAGCTTCTTGGAGCCACAGATCAGAGTTGGGTGACATGTAGACGGCAAAGTAGGCTTAGCAAACCCTCACACCAGAAGTTCTAGTCCTCCCTAAGCATCTCACACACCCTGATATCTTTGGAGAAAATGCAGACATTGACAAAATTAGAGATCTATTAAACAACCAAAGAAGCATGTGTCATGTACACTGAGATTTTAGAAGTATCTAAAACCATCCACTAGAATTCCTCCTCTTCTCTTAAGTTGCTTTAGTGTCTTCCTTATGTGACCTCCTAGGGATTCCTATGGGGGAGCTTGCTTGGTGTCTTTATTCACATTGGGATCCTCTGATTATTTACTCTGTGTTTATTAGTTCAGAAAAAAATGTCAAAATAAAATCTATTACTATTACAATATTCCTAATTTAAGATTTCTAGATTTAACCTCCCAAGTAAGGGAACATTTCTCATAAGTGCCCATCAACATTATAATTAATTACAAACAATATCATCTTGATCAATGATCATATTTATATATAAATAATAATAACAATCTTAACAATTGATTATTTAGTCATCATTCCTCAATAGTTCTGTGATCTTTTCAGTACAAGAACTCCTTTCAGTGCTGTAAATCACAGACTATCCACTTTTTCTCATTTATGACTTTCGACCATGTCTTCCCTTAAATCTTGAACTCAACAGGCTAAGAACCTTCCTCTGGAGCTTCTGAGATTGAATGGGTACCAGTGGAGTAGATGGATTTGTCAGTCACCCTTTGCTTTTAAAACATGCCTAAGCAGTCATCTTTTTATACCACACAATTCTATGATCATATCCTTTGCACTATCTCTTATTTACGCAGATCTTCACTGGAAATACATGGGGATTTATCCACATTCACTATATATCTATTCTTGCCATTTGGGTAATGTGAGTTCTGACGTCACCATCCAGTCACCTGCTAATGCCTCACCCCCACCACCTTCCTGCTTGAAATTGCAAGCAGCCAGGAATAAGGTATCAATATGTCATGTTTTACACCTCAATTTGCAAAACAAGTTTAATCACAATAACCACAATAACCTGGATTCGGTTGGCAAACAAATATGAAGCAAGATCTATCCTGTAGCCCTAGAAACAGATATTCCAGTCCCATTCCTTTCCCTCACTTCTCCCTATAAAAAGCACTGCTCCCTCCGTATTTGAGCAGGAGAATTAGTCTCACTGGTGAAATCAGTAAATTTTGCTTTGGTTTACAAAATTCTGGTCTAGTTACTTGATTATTCCCACCTCCCCACAGTAACTCCCGTTTAGGTCCCCAGAGATATAAATAAAGAGGTCCCTGGATCCTATACATACATTCAAGATAACACAAGTATTTGTGGTTCAGGGCAGCCACTCTTTCACTGCAGAGAACAATGTAAAGGACTCAAAATATACCATAGAAAATTAATACAATTTTCCTCTTTCTCTGGTGAGTCTTAACTTCCCAAGGGCTCAGTGTATTCCATCTTCAGAGTACCATGGGTGACCCTCACAATAAATACAATACATAATCTCATACGATATTAAAAATAATCACATTTATGTAGGTCATCTGTGAGGAACTTATGATAAGGAAACAAGCAGACTTTCACAAATGATATTCTATAGCAAGAAATATCTTTATAGGTTTGGGTATTTCATGATTTGTGGGCATTTAGCATGAATGGAAGAAAATTAGTGTTAACACAAGGGTCTTTTGTTTCAGGGGAAAACTTGAGGGACCTGTGAGCACTATGTAGTTACCTAAATGTTCTACCAATCTGTACTATCTGTCCAAGAAACATTACCTGATAATCTAGTTCTATATTCTCCCCATTCAACTTCATATCACAGTCTGGAAAATAGTTTTTCTTCATCCATTTTTTGCCTGTGGATTCTGTTATGTGAAACCCTTTTAAGTAATTTAGGAGATTCTGCAATCTTCAGGTATTTGATGCAATGATGGCTAACTAACCATGTTGCCCACAAACTGCAGCATGTAGACGATCTTATCATCTCTAGGAAATTCCTCTATTTGTATTGTGCACGCACTATCTTCTATGGAAATAGAAAAAATTTTTAAAATTTTTTCCTGCTTTTTGTTCCTGCCTCATGTTCGTAGTGAGAGGATTTTACAATAAAAATAAAGTTGTCTACATTATATCTTTAATGGAACTTTTATGATTTTAATATATGCTTGGGAAACATGGTGATAGAGGAGAACCTTTAAGGCAGTTTTTAATTCTCCAAATCAAGAGTTGTGTTTTATTTTGTTTTTAATATTCAACAGACATTCATAATGGGATCTTGTGTTCATTGTAGCTTTCAGTGAAGTTTGTAGGTATAAACATATTCCTTGCTATAGAATATTATTTGTAAACATCTGCTTGTTCCCTTAAGTTCATCAAGGATGACCTCCATAAATGTGATTATTTTTCATATTGTATGAGATCATGTACAATATTTATCATTAGGTTCAAACACAGTACTCTGAAGATGGAATACAGTGAGACATTTGGGAAGCTGAGAGTCACCAGAGAAAGAGGAAAATTGTATTGATTTTCTACAGTATATTTTGAGTCCTTTACATTGTTCTTGCATTTTCTATATAGTGAAATAGTGGCTGACTGGAACCACAAATACATGTATCATCTTGAATGTATGAACAGGACCTGGGAATCTCCTTATTTACCTCTCTGGGGACCTAGATATGATTTATATTTGAATTATACTGAGATTTCCCAGAGGCAACTGGGGACAATAATTTTTTTTTAAGTGATTTGGTAGTCTATTAAAAAATCGAACCCAGTTCAGTAAATCCAGAACTTGTGGTATTGGGTCTCAGATTTTTCCCAATTTTGTTATCTTTAGTGTTATGCTTCTATTCTCGCAACACTTCAGGGATTTTAATGTTAAAATCCAAATGTAGTGACTCAACTCCTAATTGGTAGAAAGAATAATTTGTTATAATTTTGAAAAATGTTTTCAATTTTTTGCCTATAGTTTGTCCTTATAGTTTTGTCATGATTTGATGAATCATGAAATGATTTAGAGATGATCTGGTTTCATTAGTTCTCTTACTCAGTTTCCTATATATTTTTTCCTTCTACCTTTTCTTGCTGTTTTGTGAAACAATAGTGCTCACAATGTAAGCTATTATAAATGAATTTATATTCTCAACCAGTGTGACTTTGGCAGCCATATCTCTCCAATTGGCAAAGAAAACAGGTGTTTGCTAGCTGATGGCATTTCTAGAATGTTTTGGTCTCCTTTTTATGGCAGTAGATTTGTATCAGTTAAATATATTTTTAAAGGAAATGCTCATATTATCAATGTCTCTTCTTTAACCTGTCCTTCTCCTTCCCTCCCTCCCTCCCGGCCTCGCCCTGTTCCCCCCACATCAGTAGCTTGTTTAAAAGGGTCAAATTGGAGTTTTCTCATTACATGTCATATTTTCTTTTTTTAATTTTCTTCTAATTTGATATTGACTTTGCTCTTAGCTCTAACAAATGAATGGTTTATATGTACAAAGTTATGTGGAAGGCTTCTGTGTAATTGTAAATTTTCTGTCTCTGGCTTTGTATTCCGCATTTTTAACATATCTTTTCCACAATGCTGACGACTCCATTAAAATCACCTAAAATTAAAGTATATGCTGATATAATATTGTTAAGCTTATAAAAAAATTTAATACAATTTTTTTCTGCTTTTTCTGCAACAGATGTTGGTGCCCAAGTAGCAATTATCTTCATAGTAGCCTTTTTACAAATGTTTATCGTGAGTGTTATCACATGAGATAACAAAGTCTTCTACCAAATGTGATTTTCCTATGGCTTTTGTGTATATAAAACAACTAAGTTCTTTTATTTGCCCTCCAAGGAGAAACTGTGAACCCATTCTTCCATTTAGATGCAACTTCATTTTGTGACTGTATTATGTTTATAGCAAGAATACCAAAATTTATATAGATGCTTAGAGCCTAAAAGCATTGCAAATTGTTTGAATTTGACTTCATCATCACCATAGTCCTCCTTATACTTGCCCCAGAAAATCCAAACACCAGACTACTCACCATCACCTAGATTTGATACTCATACTTCAGTTGCTTCTGACTCTCTGATTGGAGGGGAAGAGGGTGAAGCAAAACACTCCTCCCTGAACCTACATTTAAAGAGGGATCAGAAGCTCAAGAAATCATTTCTCACCAATTACACTGTTTGGATTTGACTCCAACACCATGCCTTCAGTCGAGGCACCTTCTCTTCCCCATACTTCTCCATTTTTAGCTTCTAATTGTTTGTTATCTTTCTCCATTAGGTTCTAATCTTCTAGAAGGCAGGAATTTTCTTTGCCTTATTTATATCCCCAGAACTTGCATCAATGTAATTGGCACTTATTAGGTACTTAATAAATGTTTATTGTATTGAAAATAATAAAATATTTCTCTACATTTTTTAATCTTGAGACTAGAACAGGCCTTGGTGGTTGAATCTTGAGACTTAAAGAGGCATGAGAGGTCATATAGAGATTCTACACCAACTATTGTTAATACTCTATACCCAAGTAAAAGTCACTTGTAAGATCTTATTTTATCTCCCTATCTCTGTCCTTCAAAGCAGCTTATCTTTGCAAATTTTTACAATTAGATATCTGTAGCTCACCCTTCAACAATCTCAAAGAAATATAATTTTATACAAAAAAGCCGTCTATTTTCTTTGGAGTTTTAATAATAATAAAAAAACATTTTGTAGTGAGAGATCATATAAATATCATGTATATTCACATATGCAAGTGTATGTCCTTTAAATATAATTTTAAAGTTACCATAAGTGTAATTTTATTTGAATATACTCCATAAACCAATAACAACTATAAATCCTTTGCAATTAAATAGGTAGTCTTTGTGATTTACTGTGGTTGAAAATAACTGGTCAGCTGGTTAGCAATAACTAATCAGCTGGTAAGGGGTCTTAACCAAATCGAACTAAGCTAATCTTTGAGACACACAATCCTCACTAGGCCCCTAGGGAAGCATTTTCCAGCATGGGAGGACCTGAGCACCCTTGTGTTCCATTAGCACAGCCTTGGAGGACTCAGACTCACTTCTAAGCAGCAAGGAAGAATCAGCATAAGACATAAGACATCACTTGTGTGACACAGTTTCTTAAAGAGAAAAAAGGTGAAGTAGGATTTTGAGAATGCACTTTTATTCTTTGATTTCATTGGAAGTACCAAGAAATTTTCCACATCCTCTTCTTCCTTTCATCAGTCTTTCACTTTTTATCTATGAAAAAGTAGAGAAAGAAGATGAATTCAGTCAACTAGAGGGATTAGCCTGGTACATTACTAAAACACAGCTGTTGTCAAGATGTAAGGGACAATAAAGAAATCAATTTATATTTAAATACAAATATAAGACTTTGATCAAAAGAAATTTCACTGAAGGGTATACTGTCAACTCTAGATATTATTTAATGGAATTCATGGAGACATTTCTATACTTCAGTTTTCAGAAAGAAGAAAGGCTTCCTTGGGGCAGCCAGGTAGCACAGTGAGTAAGAGCACTGGCCCCAGAGTCTGGATGACCTGGGATCAAATCTGGGCTCAGACACTTAGCATCCACTCAGAAACACCTGGCCGTGTAACCTTGAGCAAGTTACTTAACCCCAATTGCTTTAAAAAAAAAGAAAGAAAGCCTTCCTTCCTATCCCAGTAAAAGAAAAGCATTCCTTCAACAATCAGATACAAAAACCTACTTTCCAGACCTTGATTTATCAGTATGAACTCTGACAAAGAGAGCTCCAGTTTCATTTTATTTCTCCAAGCCTTTGAACTCAACTGTATAATAGAGTTAGCTTGGGATAGCAGAAGGCATTCCTTCTTGGTTATACGTTTTAAGAAGTTTATTGACAGATTGGAGACAGTCCAGAGGTCGCAAGATGTGACCTTGAGAATACAAGAAAGGCAAAAAGCCTCAACCTTGTGCCATATAAGAATTAGTTAAAAGAAGCCAGGAATCCTGAGGAATGATTGATGATCAATCACATTTCCCACCTCTTGAGAAGAGAGGTATTGAACTAGAAATGAAAAACAATACATTCATTCTCAGAAATGGCCAATGGTGGATTTCTTTTTGTTGTGACTCTTTCTATCCTGGACCCTCACTGCCTGAAGAGAAGAGAGTTTATATTTTACTTCCCACTTAGTATTCTCCAGTTCGTAGTGTTTGGGTTCTCTGCTATTGGCTCTAGTTGTTCCCGCCCGCCCCCAGTTGTGTTCCCTCTGACTGTGGAGATGTAGTCTCCAACATTCCAGTTCCATTAACCAATGAGTTAGAATAGTTTTTACAAATTTAAAGATATATTCACAAATATACAAATTTATACTCCAACTTGAGAGATGCTTAATTACCCACATACACCCTGTTGGCACCAACTTAATCTCTAGGGAGGGTGGGGAGATTAGGCCCATAGTTTAGCTCAATTTCCTATAGGCACATTCTCAATTCTAAGTCCTTCTTGGGGCTTCCCTGTCAGGCTGTTTGCACCGGCTGGTTGTCTAGAATCCTGGCCCCAGGGCTGCTGTGACTGACACAGTTAAGTATAGATCACCAGCACATGAAACTGAGAAGAAAAAAAAAACAGAACAAAAACAACAAGAAGGAAATCCTTCCATTCTCACCAGTTCATGGATGACCTGTCATCTTTACCTCTGTATGAATAAGGAAAGAGTGCCTATTTCAGTTTTCTCAGTTTTAAAAAAAGTCTTTCTCCATTAGTCAGTCAAGCAAAGGGAGTTACCCCACACCTTGAGTGGGGGATACAGAGTGCCTCCAGCTTAGGGGATCTGGGAATATTTGACAAGCCCTTTTAGGGATATCTCCATGCTAGGCAATTTTTGCATGCCTCAAGGTACAAGGCAAACTTCCTACATTTTACTACACTGACTCTCTTTGGGGGAGTGCTTTTATATTACAGTGGAGGAATATTAGGAAGAAAAGAGGACAACTGATAACAGATAGCAAGGCAAAGAAAATTCTGTTGATTAAGCATTTCTAAAAATACACAGAAGAGAACAGAAAGAGGTTCAGAAGGAAACAAGAAAAGCAGGACAACTTTTGAAGTAATATGCTGACTTATTATATACTTTAAAAATCTATATGTAATGGAAAATTTTGATTTCATGTTCAATCTATTTTTATATGAAAATGTTTGGTGCTAATTGTTACATTCAAAATAAGAAAAGAAAAATAACAATGTCAAAGGACATCAATAAAATGTTTTAAAAGAAAAATAATAACAAAAGAAGTAGGAATATTTATCCAAGGAGAGAATAAACCAAGTTGGGACCAAATATCTATCTTCAGCTATCTGCAAGTCTGTTACTTGAAAGATTAAGATTATCTGAGCAAGTCATTTAATCTCTTTAATCCTCAGTTCAATTATCTGTAAAATGGAAAGAATAACATTACCTGTGTTATGAGTTTTGTGTGAGGTTCTCATAAGATAATTAATTTATAAAGTATTTAAAACTTAAAGCATTATACACATATGAGCTATTTTTCCCCATTTTTCTCATCTTATATTGTATTATGTTCAGTTAGAAATGGTCCTGAGACAAATCTCTACCCTATTCTTTTAATGTTTTATCAACTATTCATATGGACAAAATGCTTGTTTTTGTAATTAAATAAAAGTGACAGGATTTAAATTCTACAACAGGGGTTCTTATCATGGGGTCCATGGATCTCTAAGGATCCATGAAAAGATTTTAAGGGGTCCCTGAATTTGGATGAGGAAAATATACATTTTTATTTTTAATAACCTTCAACCAAAATTTAACCTTTCCTTCAATCATGTAAAATGTTATCCTGGAAAGAGGTCTCCAGACTAAACTGTATTACCCAAAGATCCACACAAAAATAGCCTACACTACAGGCTACTTGAAACTGTCTTTGGGGTCATTCAGGTAATCCACAAAACAAGGAAGATAATATATTTGTTTCCAGATGGTTTTGATTTCTCCTAGTAGATCTTTAGATTATGAGAATTTTTCAGGCCACACAGATTACAATTTAAAAGTATTCACTTTGGTAGCATCTGTTTCAAAAGTTCTTCTTAACTTTGTTAATGGATCAATGCTTTGTCCAGCCAACTGCGGGCAACAATTTTGTGTGTGCTCATGTTCCAAACTCCAATAGGATTTTTTTTTAATTCAAGCACATTTCAGGGTTCATATTTGTTATGTGGGAATTTGCTCCTTTATAAAGGGTAATAAGTTTCTGGTGTACAATTTTAGCCACTTGATGCTGTTCGTGAGAGGTTTTGTAGATGCTAAATTTTGGCAACTTGCAGTAAGGTGCTCCACATGTCCTACCATTTCCTCATAAGGTCTGCATAGATCAATAAATCTGGATCCCTTAAGGCTGACCTTTCTGAAATTAAGCTGACCTAATTTTTCATAGTGTTAAACTGGTCTTGCTAATATATTATAATTTGGCCAATATAATAAAAATGCCATATGACCTAAATTAATTTGCTTATTCAATGTCCTACTCATTAAACTACCAATGGATTACTTTAGGACCCAGAAAAATAATAATGATAATTTTCTGGAAGAATGAAAGGTGAAGAATCTCAAGGGAAATAATAAAAAAAAGTGGGAAGCACAGGGGTCTAGAAGTACTAAATCTTAAACTATAATGCAAAGCAATAATAATCAAAAACAATTTGAGCTGGTTAATAAATAGAGAGCTCTGTCAGTAGAACAGATTAGGTATTCGGTGGATTAAAGGCAAACAGAGATTAAGTGATGACTTGCCCAGTATCACATAGCTAGTAACTGTCTGAGGTCTAATTTAAACTCAGGTCTGTTTTAACCTCAGGCCCAGCACTCTATTCACTGTGCCTCCACATATACATTATACAGAAGAAAACAAGCACAGTTGCCTAGTGTATTATCAACCCAAAGATCCAAGGCATTGGAATAAGAACTCATCCTTTGACAAGAATTTCTAGAAAAACTGGAAATCAATCTGTGAGAAAGTAGATATAGATCAACGTCTCATACCATATGCCAAGAAAAATTCCAAATAAGTACATAATTTAGACACAAAGGGTGATTTCATGAAAAAAATTAAAGGATCAAGGAAGAAATTTGAAGAATTCATGACCAAATAAGGGACAGGATTGTAGGAGGCAAAGTGGACAATTTTGATTACATAAAACTCAAGAACTTTTGCCCAGACAAAGTCAATGTAGCACAAATTAGAAGAGAAGAAAAATAAAAACTTTTGAAGCATGATTTTCTGATAAAGGTCTCATTTCTTAGATAAATAGGGAACTTATTCACATTTATGAGAATAAAATACTTCCCTATTATAAAATAAGAATAAAAGACTTAATATTATAAGAATAAAAACTTTCCTCTTAACTTAATTAAATCACTTATTAGTGATCATAGGAAATTAACAGGATATTCAAAGGAAGAAAAACCAGCTATCTATAACCATAGGGAAAAAATGTTCCAAATAACTAATAACAGAAATGCAAATTGGAGCAACTCTGAGTTTCCACCTCACATCCATCAAATTAGCAAAATTGACCCCAAAAAGGAAAAAAATAAATGCTGGCAGGCCTGTGGGAAAAGCAAGAACATTAATGTACTGTTAGCATAGCTGTAAACTGGTCTAGCTAACCTGGAAAACAATTTGGAACTCTACTATACTTAAATAACTGTGCACATTATTTGAACCAATGATACCAATACTAGGTCTGTAATACCAAAGAGATAGAAGAAAGAGGAAGAGGATGAACAAACAATTGTAGCAGTTTTTTTGCAATGGAAAGAAATGAAAAGTAATGTGGTACACATCAGTCACAGAATGGCTAAATTATCATTTATAAATGTAATGGAATAATATTGTGCTATAAGAAATGATGAAGGGGACAATTTCAGAGAAAGTAGGGAATTCTTGTTTGAACTTATGCAGAAGCCAGGAGCACAATTTATATAATAAAAGCACTTTGAGATTAATAACTTTGAAAAGCATAAGAAATCTGATCAGCACTGTGATTAGTCACATTTCCAGGGAACTTGTGATAAAACTTCCTCTTCACATTCTGACAAATAGGTTTTAGACTCAGTGTGTGGACTGAGACATACATGTTTGGGGACATATTCAGTGTGGGAATCTTGCTTGACTATGTATATTTGTTACAAGGGTTTGTTTTTTTTCTTTTTCAGTAGACAGGAAAGGTAAGAGAGAAAAAAGGTAGATTTTAACTCTTTCAAAAACATTTTTTTAGAGAAACAATAAAATACAGTTTTTGGACTAGATGACCTCTAAAGTACTTTATAACTCAAAAAGTCAATGATGAGAACACATTTTAAGTTTCACATGTGTAGGTTGACCCAGATAAATGAAAAGAACATTTTTTAATATATGACCTGGAAAATTATGCAAATACTAATTATCATGCCCATCCTTCAAACGATTAGTTATGAAAATAGTGACAGGGAAAGTTCATCCAGTATGGAAGGAGGATTTTTTCCCTAAATTTAAATATTTCCAACCTCCAGCCAAAACAGAAGTTCTAATAAGAATTTTGTTTGCATTTCATAGCATAGACTCATTGAATTTTAGGGGGATTGAAGGAACTTTAGTGAATCTCCAGTACAATTCTTTATTTTAAAGAAGATGAGGAAACAGAGGGTGAAAGAGATTAAGCAGTTTATTCAAGGCCAAATAGCTCATTACTGACAGAACAAGGATTGGAAACCAGGTGTCCAGACTTCTGGCCCAGGGCTCTTTGCACTAAACCTCTTAATCTTCTTATTGTCCTTGCACTGAGTATATGATAAATCATGTGACTGTCCAAAAACTCTAGTCTAGGGTATAAGTAGACAATCCTCAGCATCACTAAATGTTCAGATTATGTAACAGAGGTAAGTGTCAAGCAGGAGAACAAACCATTAAATGGTATGATTGACAATAGTGAGAGAGACACTGGCAAAATAAAGACACTTTCCTCCTTCCCTTGCTGATCAAGACCATTGTTCCACCTGTCTCCCAGGTTATTTTACAAAATGCATTTGAAACCAAGGTAAGCCATAAGGCCTGATGTTAATATCTTTTGGCTTGAAGAATATTCTAAATCTAGAGTCATCATTGGTCAAGAAGGATTTGATATGTAGAGAGAAGAAAAGTCATCAAAAGAAACAGTAGCAACAAAAAGACAGAGACACTAGATTCTCAGGAAAGAATTTTAACAGGGAGATAAACTGTGCTGATCACACTTGGACTGTGAACATCAAAGACCTGTTCTGTGATGTACTAATTATCCCCTTCAGAAATTTATAAAGGTCCCTTTCTATAAAAGCTTCTCTCTTTGTTATGGCTGCATGAGGATGTTTATTTTTGAAGTAAAGGTTTGTTTTCCATAAGATTTCTGCCTAAGTGTTTTTTAACCTATGTTCATGAACAACTTAAGAATTTAGAAAATCACTTTGCAATATTATTCACTTTACCAGCTATCCTTAAAAGTCTCTTTTCAGATGCTATTTAATTTCCTTCTCTCTCTCTTCCCCCGCCCCCATTCATTGCATAAAGGATGCATTGTAAACAGGGCATATTTTGTTCTTTATTTTCATTCTTGCTTCTGTCCACTGTATCAAATCCTTCTTGATCAGTGATGCTTCTAGATTTAGGGTATTCTTCAAGACAAAACATATTAGCATAAGGCCTTAAGGCTTACCTTCTTCTAAAATATCTTTTGCCAGGGGTGGCTAGGTGGTGCAGTGAATAGAACACCAGCTCTGGAGTCAGGAAGACCTGAGTTCAAATCTGGCCTCAGACACTTAACACAAAAAAACTAGCCATGTGACCTTGTGCAAGTCATTTAACCCCAAATGCCCTCCAAAAGGCAAAAAAAAAAATCTTTTGCAGAAAAAAACTTGCCCTTTGTGGGATATTGCTTTATAATTCTATGGAAGCTGTAGTATTTCACATATTGGGGTCACAACAAATGTTTAGATTTTAAAAGAAAGACCTTTTGTTTTCATGGCAAGCTTGGTATCATTAGAGAAGCTCTGTAATTTCCCAAAGACTCAGCTTTAATTAAATCATCTTGAATTTACCTAAAGTAAATTTAATATACATCAGAATAAATACTAAATGCACATATTTATTACTGAAGTATAATGTACTAATGTCTCTCCCAAAGGCCATATAGGCTGGCCACAGCTATTCAAACATATAATAAATTAAGGAAACTGGTAGCTCCAGGTCTTGCTGCTTTCTAGTATCTAAGAACTGTTTTGGGCTTTGGTTTGTGCCTGCAACATCCAAGTGCTAGAAAGAGAGAATGGAAAGAGGAAACAGACGTACAGGGAGAAACTCAGAGAGGAAGATTAACATACCTGGAGGGAGAGTAGTTGTGGCATAGAGATGAAAAATAGGGATATATATATATATGTATATATATATATATAAAGAGAGAGACAGAGAGAGACAGAGACAGACAGAGACAGAGAGAGACAGAGAAAGAGAGACAGAGAGAGACAGAGACAGAAAGAGAGAGAGAACTTCTTTATCAATTTTTTTGAACCCCTCCATAATCTGACCGCAACCTATGTTTTCAATCCTATATTATCTACCTTCATACCCTCTGTGATTCAACCAAATTGGCCTCATCTCTGTTCTATATACACCACATTTTATTCCCCATTTCCACACTGGCCATTCCCCATTGCTGGAATGCACTCCCCCATTATCTCCACCTTAAAGAATTCTTCTAGGCATAACTTCAGCATCACTTTCTATATGAAATCTTTCCCAATCCCCTAAAGTTTAATGTCCTTTCTCTCAAGCAACCTTGTACTTAAGTACTTTGTATTTACTCAAATTTTTATTCTATATGTATTTTCTCCTCTCATTAAAGTGTAAACTCATTGAGAATTGGGATGGTTCCAGTCTTTGAAGTGGTATTCCTAGTACCTAGTATAGTGTCTGGAATATTGTGGGGGGTTAACAATTTTTTCATTGACGGATGCATTTATTCACTTTAACTTACCTTGTTTTTTTAACAAACATATAAAAATACATCTTTTTAGACATATTTGAGGGTTTTTTTAATTTTTAATATGTCACAAATAGCAGGAAGGGGGCTTCTCAGAGACTGTGTCCACCATCTTCCAGAGCATCCTTTGCAACATCCAAATGGAAGGGTAAATGGAAGTGGATGGACTAAGTGATGGTGAGGTAGAACAAGAGATGAGGAGGTCCCCCAAGTGCCCTGCTCCAATATGGCAGTGTGCTAGAAGATCTAAGTGCCAGAACACAACAAGCTCTTACAAATAAGAAACATAGTCATTCAAACCCCCAAACTATTCACAAAGGTAATGCTAAATAAACAAAGATTTATCTGGTGTTGTGCCCAGGTTATAACCCACAGTTGGATGGGCAGTAGCTTATTAAGTGAGGTCATCAGTGTGTGGGAGGGAGGGTATGGGTGTGTGGGTGTGTGTGGATGTGATTTTCCTAAAGCACAGGCCTGACCACATCATCCTGCTCCTTTATTCAGAAAACTCTAGTGGCTCCCTGTTACCTCTAGGATCAAATATAAAATCTTCTATTTGACATTCAAAGTCCTTTAAAACCCAGTTCCCTCCTACATTCCTAGTCTTCTTATACCTTCTACTTCTCCTTTCTACATGTATTCTTCGATCCAGTGACATTGGCCTTATTACATAATACACTTTTTATAAATAGAAAATTGCAAGTTTTCTTTAAAACATTAATTCTCTAAAATTGCATGAAAATAAATGATTAGCCCTTCCTATTCAATGTAACAAGCATTTATTAACTAGCAGTACAAAGAAACAAATTGGGAGGGAGATGATCCTGCCTTCTAGATGCTTACATGATAAAGAGGGATGGAACATGCAAACATATAAGTAAATACAAGATTATTTGAAGAAGAAGAGAAAATATGAATAATTTTGGAGACCACAAAAGACTCAGATGCCCCTTATGAGGTAGCACTGAGCTAAAGTAAGTTAAGAAATTCTTAGAAATGGAGAAAGTGCTTTGTAGGAATGGCCTTCTAAAGGCAGGGAAGCAGGAGTTAAAATGTCTTATGTAGAAAAGAGTGAATAGGGCAGTTTTATTTTAATTTAGAATGCAAGAAGTAGAATAATACGAAATAAATCTGTAAATATTAGAGGCTAGTTTGCAAAGGTCTTCAGATACCATAGTAAGACATTTATATTTTCTCCCAGAGGCATTATTTAGCCAGTGAAGATTCTTGAGTAAGATAGTGCCATGATCATATTTTTGTTTTGGGGAAGATTATGTTAGCAGCTGTGTAGAGACTTAATTGGAAAAGAGATAGACTAGAAACACAAAGCCAGTTAGAAGGTGATTAAAATATTCCAGGTGAGAGGTGATATGGGCCTGAATAATCTGGTGTTGGTATGAGGAATGAGAAAGGGACAGATTTAAGAGTTGTGGAGGTAGAAAAAACGAGACTTGGAAATCCATTAGAAAATACTTATGTATTTTCAGTCATAGAGTTGGTTGGGGTTGGGAGAGGGGGAAGGAGGGAGAAGGTCTTCTTCCCATTGTTATTATATGGAAAACATCAGAGTCTTTGCTTCACTGACCCATGCCAACTTTTAGAACATTTGTCGTTCAAGGAAATAGTAGTTTGTCCCCTGCCACTTATAATAAACGGCCTTTACTACAATTCCCTGGTTACAACTGTATCAAATGTTCCATGATTTTAGTTTTATCTTTAGCACTTTAAGTTCTCCGAGACTAGCAAATGATTAGATTCCATCCACAGTCGAGAAATTTCCATCTGCCTGACCTAAGGAGGGGCTTTGTTTTGTTTTGTTGTTATTGCTCTTTTTACTAGCACACCTCCACTTTGCTGATGTCCTCACCTAGACTGAAATCAAGAAATATTCCTTCTCAGCCACAAAGTTCACATTTTTTACATGGGAAGCTGACATTTGAACTTGAGATTTCTCAAGGAGATATTTAAAACAGCAATAGCTTGCAGTTCTATGGTCTTTTATAGTTTACAAAGCAATTTCTCTTATATTACCACATCTAACAATTTCAAAAATTCTGTGAGAAGGCAGAAGAAATGTCCTTGACTTCATCTGACGGGCAGAGAAACTGAGGTTCAGAGATGCTAACTCAGGATCAGCACAGTCAATGATGGAACCCAAGCCTTCTGACCTTCCAAATAAAGTGTTCTTTTCATTCCCCCCTTGGCATAACTTCCTGGTGGCATCTATAGAAAAGCCAGCAAGTCAGTAGCTCCTCTTTTTATTGTCAGATTAACATGGAAACATAGAGAAAGGAAAGTTGCTTCTCCCTGAAGCAACGCTCTCTCTTTCCTGAATATCTTGTCCATGCTATGGTTGACTAACTTCCTTTTGTTAACTATTTTGCTAACAGATCTACTAGTTCCATGTTTCATTCCAATCTTAAATTGAAGCTATCAGACTCAGCTATCACACCTGCATGAGTCAGGCCTGGACTATATTGGTTGCCTGAAGCTCAAACATGTTAGACAACTTGTTCAGTCTTTCTTCAGTACTGTCTAACTCTTCACGACCCCGTTTGGGTTTTTTTGGCAAAGATACTGGAATGGCATATCATCTCTGTCTCCAGCTTATTTTACAGATAAAGAAACTGAGGCAAACAGCGTTAAGTGACTTGTCCAATGTCACACAGCTAGTGTCTAAAGCTTGATTTGAACTTCGGTCTGCTTGACACCAGGCCCAGCTCTATGTTCACTGAACCAACTAATTGCCCCAAACAACTTGGGCCTGGTCAAATTGAAGTTTGAAAGTTATTTTTAAGGCATTTAGATTTTTTTATTAAAAATTCCACGACTTATAGGGGAAAAGGATTCTATTTATCTATCATCTATCTATCTATCTATATTGTAAAAAGATGACCTTTTTAATGAAGCATCAGAATGAGTATATCTCTGAGGCCACTTTCAGTTTTGATCATAACTGCCTAAAACTGATTCCTTTTAATAGTCCAGAGTGTCCCAAAAGTCTTAGTTCAATTCTAAATCACTAAAGCTTGCACTAAGATGCTTTTGTTTGTTTGCACAAAGGCTTTGGGAAAGTCTTATACAACAGAGTATTCATGAAGACTACCATGCTCTGAAATAATTAAACAATAGCTCAAGAGAGGAAGTTTTCGCTCTTTGGTGAAGGTATTGCCGCGGCAGTGTCTGCCTCTCCCCAGCCTGACTCACCGCTGTCCGCTCTCACTGAGGAATAAGTCGGTCAGGAAGCTGCTTCGCCGCCATGGCATTCAAAGACACCCGCAAGACCCTTGTGGAGCCCGAAGTAGCCATTCACCGGAACCGGATCACCCTGACCTGCCGCAACGTGAAATCACTCGAGAAAGTGTGTGCCGACCTAATCAGAGGAGCCAAAGAAAAGAATTTGAAAGTGAAGGGACCTATTGGAATGCCCACCAAGACACTTCGAATCACAACTAGAAAAACTCCTTGCGGTGAAAATTCAAAGACTTGGGATTGGTTCCAGATGAGAATCCACAAACGCCTTATTGACTTGCACAGTCCTTCTGAAATTGTTAAACAGATCACTTCTATCAGCATTGAACCAGGTGTAGAAGTTGAAGTCAAAAAAGAAAAAGAGAGGGAGTTTTCCATCTTTCTTATACAGAATTAATTTCTAGAATTTAATTTCCCTTACTAGACTTCTATCTCCATTGAGAAAACTAGAGAACCACGTGTTGGGTGTTTACTGGGGATACCTTTTGTGTATGGGTTTCACTACAAGGCCCTTAAGGTTCCTTCCAACTCTCAAATGGTAGAAGGCTACTGTATGACCTTCCTTCTTAATTGACATTCTTCCTTCTGACTTTTGCACCATATATAAACTTCTCAGAGACTTCATGCAGCTGCTTTTTATACTGATTCCTTCCTCTCTACCCCCACTAAGAATATCATGTGTGAGTTGCTTATGATGGAAGGACTTTGGCAAGATTCTAGTCAGGGCTTCAGACTGAGCCTTTATGTTTTACAAATTGAGTGCTATTAGTCTAATGCAGAGGTGTCTGCATTAGACAGCCATTAAGACTCCTGTGTGTGGCTGGAACTCACCAAAAATAGGAAAATACTGAACAAAATAAGTGAAAATACAATAAAACATAGATGATGCATATGTGGATTTCAAAGTCATTATGTGTCCCACAGTAATTCTTCTGCATGGCTTAGAGGCCTCCATTTGTACACCCACTGCTTTAGTGTATAGAAGAATCTGTATTTTAATGATTGGTGATGGGCTTTTAATAAAAATAAATAACAACAGTAACAATAATACCTAACATTTAGTAGTATTTTAAGGTTTTTAAAGAACTTTACATGTTATCTCATTTTATTCTCACAAAGCCCTGTGACATATATGCTGTGATAATAATTTCTATTTTGCAGATAAGGAAACTGAGGCTGAGAGAGGCTGAATGATTTGCAAAAGGTCATTCAACTTGTTAGTCTCTGAGGCAGGATTTGAACTAAGCTGATCCTGACTCTGATTTAAGCACTATTTACCATGCCACTTTTCTGCCTCTGTAATTTGTACTTAAAAACTGTATTAGGATATATCATAATAATTAAAAAACTGCAAAAGCAACAAGACCTCATCAACAGAAGGCTTCAAGGGGAATACAAATCACCACTTGACAAGATACTGGAACAGAGAGAGATTTATACTGGGGGTTCGACTAAATGACCTCTGAGGTTCTATGTTTCTGTAAAAATCTTATTGCAATTTGTTTTAACTTCTTTATATTTGATATGATAATTTGTATTAATCTCATATACATATATTTATTCTCTTCTACTAGATTGCAAGGTGCCTGAGGGTAGGGACTGTGTCATATTATATCTCTCTACCTAACATAGTACATGAATAGGCATTTAATAAATATCTATTTTTATAGAAATTTTCTTTCTAATTTTTTTGCTCTTATTTTTCTACCCTTTTCTCCTCTCTCCTTATTTTTTCCTGCCTTTTCTACTCTTAGACCTTCTCTCTACATTTTCACTTTAAGGTCAATTCCTATCTATTTATTTGCACTACCTGACCTGAACTGCTATTACTCTGACTTGACTAATTTGTTACTCTCTCCTGGTATATTAAGATGCAATTTTCCCCCATACTTAGCTTAATATATCTACCATAAAAGGCCTGAATTGCTTGGTACCCACCCACTTTAAAACTTTTTTATTGATATGCACACTTATCCATAAAAGCAACTTATGCTTGATAGCACTTTATACTTATCAAAATTCTCTCACATACATTATTTTTTTTAGAACTTCTAATAGCCTTGTAAGTCAGAAAAGGTAGATATTTTCCTTGTTTTTCTTATGAGGAAACAGAGAAACTAGGACAGAAAGTGACTTCTCAGGGGCTATGAAGCAGATCTCCCACTATCTCATGAATCATTTCATAGTGTTTGTGTGTGTATATGTGTGTATGTATGTAGATAGATGATAGATAGATAGATAGATAGATAGATAGATAGATAGATAGATAGATAGACAGATAGATAGATAGATAGATAGATGTGTATATCCTCACAGCAAGTCTTCTCTTCCCA
This sequence comes from Petaurus breviceps papuanus, assembly GCF_028583685.1. Taxonomy (NCBI): domain Eukaryota; kingdom Metazoa; phylum Chordata; class Mammalia; order Diprotodontia; family Petauridae; genus Petaurus; species Petaurus breviceps. The sequence goes on along the minus strand of NW_027185597.1, from coordinate 1,744,796 downwards.
AAATTAAAAAAACTCTTATACTTCTCACTCAGTAGTTTGCTCTCCCACCTTTAGTTCTTTTCCCCTTCACCTCAAAAACATAATTTTGTAACCCTGAAATATCCTTCTGTTTAAAGGAGATTTTTTATTTTAAAAATTCCTAATTGCTACATAAAAAATAAACTTTCATTTTAGGCATATACTAGCTTTCTTCAATAGTTCATCCTGGTGCATACAAAATAAATGTAGGGCGATCAGTGATTTTGTCATTGAAAAGAATGGATAACAAAACCAGGGATGTAGAGTAAAGGAACTCATACAAAGATCTCTAGACCTTTCAGTCTGATACCAAAACAATCTATATGGAAACTAGGGGCATTAAGTTTGGAGCAGGAAAGGAAAGAAAGCCCAAATCCAAGACCATTATAATTCTAATAAGAATAGGCAATATAAATGTCTTATGGCAATTATTTAATATTCACGATATAACAGGGAATGACAGGAATGTTGTAATTCCAAGTGAGATAGGAAGATGAGATAGGGGACTTGAGCCCTACAAGAAGATCTGACTTAAAATGAGTTTAAAATGTATAAGGACATCTTTAGCTTGTGGTGTGGGGGCAGGTGGCTGAGGCTATTCAAATGATTCTTGGCTATGTAATCATGAGTTGTACCAGGCACGTTTCTGCCCTCATCAAATGTCTTCCTTACATCTATGCATCACCATACCTGTTCCTTGGTCATTTACATGTATCCTTTCCTACAATGGCAGTATAGTAACTTGGGGACCGCAATGTATATCAGGAGAAAACATTCTTGTTATTTAACTTGATATGCTTCATCAATATCTTGAGATTTGAAAAAAAAAGTGTCCTCCAGTTTGCTGATAAAATGTATACATTGATGGGGACCCATTAAATATGACTGACCCACACCTAAAATATACCTTGAATATGGGAGCATGGCTAAAAGAAGCTCAAGATGCTACTAAAAAAATCAGGAAAAATAAATAAGAAAAAAAATACAGAAAAAAATCAGGAAAAACACTTGATTTTGTTCTCTATTTTTTTTCTCTCCAGAAACGTCCCTTTAAGTAATCTACAGAAATAAATTTTTAAATAATACTTAAAGTAGAAAATCTCTTAAAAGCTAAACTTATTGAAGAAGACTCTCAAACTCGGGCTGCCCCTTTACCATCCTTAGCAAAATGGGAAATTAGGGAGTTTTTATCCCAAGACTATATATTCTAGTCACTAAAGGCTTTCCTTTACCAGATATGGTCCCATGCTTCAAAATTACTTCCTTCTTCACCCTCATCAAAGCCCCAGCTAACTATTACATAGGTATCAATCAGTGGAAAATGGTTTGACTCATATGGCCCCCAAATCCCATATCAGCCTCTTGCTAGAATGGCACTATAAGGGTTAAACCCTCTATTTTACTATTCTACATTCCTACTTCTCTGCTTCTCATCCCTCATTCCTTATTAGGTAGTTTAGAAAAAAAAATCACCTTAATTTTGCTGGTCCTATAACAGGGCAATATAGTCCAGTGGTACCATACTCACTCTTGTCTCAAATGTTACACTATGTGGCAAAGTCCTGAGGATCTTTGGGCCTTCTGCTAGAGCATCATACCTTCCTTACACTCAGGCTGCTGCCACTGGGAGCATGGAGATAGCATAGTAAAGCTTCCTGCTAGCAACTGTTTGCCTCATTTCCTTTTGAATATCAACACAGTTTGCTGAAGCTATCTCTGTGGAATTATGCTTATCATATGGGCCCCTGCACTACAATAGAAAAATGTGATAAATTAATTTTCACTAAGCTATAAAGACTCTATGTTGATATATGCTGTATACCTCTTCCCCTCCCCCCCAATCCCCATCCCTTCCACATTAAGAATTAAGGAGCTGCCATTTGCCTGAGTTATCACTGGAGGGTGCTCTAGATGGTACATGTAAGCTGCTTATTGAAGAATTCAAAGATATAATCCATCTCTTCATTTGTATTAAGCTTTTTATTGGCAAAATACTACTATACATTAAAAATAATAATAATAAAAATAATAAGGTTGATGGTATACTTAGGAATAAATTAAAAAACTATTTGAAACAACAACTTTAGCAAAGTTGTAGGATATAAATTAACTCATGTAAATTATCATCGATATTTCTATATATTTTCAGCAAAGCCCAGAAACAAGAGATAGAAACAATAATTCCATCTAAAATAACTGCAGACAATAGAAAATATTTGGGAATCTACCTGCCAAGACAAACCCCAAAACTGCATGAACACAATTACAAAACACTTTTCACACAGATAAAGTCTGATCTAAACAACTGGAAAAATATCAATTGCTCATGAGAGGCAGAGCTAATATAATAAAAATGATGATTCTATTTAAATTAATTTCTTCACTGTCCTACCAATTGAGATACCAAAAACCATTTTATATAACTAGAAAAAATAATAACAAAATTCATCTGGAAGAACAAAAAGTCCAAAACATCAAGGGAATTAAAGAAAAACAAAAATGCAAAGGAAGGTGATCTAGTCATACCAGAGCTAAAACTGTATTACAAAGTGGCAATCATCAAAACTGTTTGTTACTGGATAAAAAACAGAGTGATGGAACAGTGGAATGGACTTGGTAGACAAGACACAGTAGTCAATGACTATAGTAATCTACTGTTTGATAAACCCAACAACTATAGCTTCTGGGAAAAGAACTTACTAGTTTACAACTAGAAAACATTACAGGGGTGGCTAGGTGGCTCAGTGAGTAGAACGCCGACCCTGGAGTCAGGAGGAGCTTAGTTTGGATCAGGCCTCAGTCACTTACCCCCCCCACCACCACCACCACCACACACACACAAACTATTCGTGTGACCTTGGGCAAGTTACTTAACCCCAATTGCCCTCCAAAAAGCAAAACAGTACAGTAGAAACTAAGCATAGACCAATATCTCATATACTATACCAAGATAAGGCCAAAATGGATACCTGATTTAGACATAAAGGGTGATACCATAAGCAAATCAGGAGAGCAAGGATTTGCTTGTTTAGCAAGCAAATTTTACCTGTCAGATTGATGGAGAATGGAAGAATTTATGACCAAACAAGAGATAGAGAACATAACAAAATAAAAAATGAACATTTTGATTACATTAAAAAGATTTTGTACAAACAAAGCAATGCCACCAAGATTGGAAGGAAAGCAGAAAGCTGGAAAATGATCTTTGCTGCCAGGGCTTCTGATAAAGGCCTCATTTCAAAAATGTATAGAGAATTGAATCAAATTTATATAATACAAGTTATTCCCTAATTGATATGTCATCAAAGGATATAAACAGGAAGTTTTGAGATGATAAATTAAAGTTATCTATAGTCATATCAAAAAATAATCTAAATCACTATCAGTTGGAGAAATGTAAATTAAAACAACTCTGAGGTACCACTTTACATTTATCAGACTGGTTAATATGACAGCAAAGGAAAATGATAAATGTTGGAGGAAATTTGGGAAAATTGGGACATTAATGCATTGCTGATAGAGTTGTGAACTGATCCAAACATTCTGGAGAGTAATTTGGAACTATGTCCAAAAGGTATAAAACTGTATACCCTTTGACTGAGCAATGCCAATTCTAGATCTGTATTCCAAAGAGATTGTAAAAATGGGAAAAGGACCCACATGTACAGAAATATTTATGGCAGTTCTTTGTGTGGTAGCAGAGAAATGGAAATTGAGGAGATGCTCAAAAGGTAGGGAATGGAGATTACACACACACACACACATACACACACACACACACACATACCTTGAGGTATCTGAATAAAATAAAATACTATTCTTCTATCAGAAATGATGAGCAGATGGACTTCAGAAAAACCTGAAAAGATTTACATGAACTGATGCTGAGTGAAATAGGCAGAAGCAGGAGAACATCGTATGCAATAATGGCAACATTTTGTGATGGGCAACTATGATAGACTTAGCTCTTCTCAGCAATGCAATCATCCAAGCCAATTCTAATCAATCTCATGATGGAAAAGGCTTACCACTTCCACAGAAAGAATTGTGGAATCTAAATGCAGATCAAAGCATACTATTTTCACTTTTTTGGTTGTTTTTTGTATTTCTTTCTTGTTATTTTTCCCTTTTGTTCTGTTTTTTTTTTCACAACATGGGTAATGTGGGAGATATGTTTAACATGACTGAATATGTATAATCTATATTAGACTGGTTGCTGTCTTGGGGAGAGGGAGTAAGAGGAAGGAGAGAGGAAAATTTGGAACTCAAAATCTTACAAAAAATGAATGTTGAAAATTATCTTCACATGTAAGTGGAAAAAAATAAAAAACTATTAAGTGAAAAAAAAACCAGACCCCAGAGCTTAGAACACCATTCAAAGCAATAAATTCAAAATCTATTTTAGAAATCTGTGCTCAAAAAATAGAAATGAACTTTCTGGCAATCCAAACATAGCCACCTAATTTTCTCTTTGAAAGACCATGGACACATAGGATAAATGTTCTCTGTTAGGCTCTCCTTCTGCGCTCATCTCTCTTTCCAGTGTCTGTCTCTGCTTCAAGGTAGTTTGTGAAACACCACAGCTCGATTTAGAGTCAGCTACATCAGTAAATGCAGCATGACTGTTCATTTAGCTAATTAAGTACTGAGGTTATCTACACTGATCTCTCTATTTATCTCTTCTTCAATATGGCTGTAAAAGCTACATACCTTTCTCTACATCTGCTCAATCAACACCTGGATCTAATCACAACTAATTCTTACATACTCATGAGGCTATTTGAATTTTAAAAGAACCATGAAGTAATGTTTAAGCCCAAAAGAATAAATTGATAATTGTGGAATTTCAGGTAATGGGTAGGCTACTGAGAATGATTTATGAGTAGATGGAACCCCTTAAATCACACTACTCACAAGTGACTATCCTATTTCTGCAAAAGAGCCAACCCTATATGTGTTAACAACCTGCTTATCAGAGGCAAATTGTTATATATTGCTAATTTATCCTTATTCTTCACAGGTAAATTTTCAGAAAAAGTTTCATTCTCTCCTCATATTCTAATAATATGGATTATGGTACTAATGATATAGTGTATCCAATGATATGGACTATTTGTGCCCAAACTGTAGTGGAGTCTTCCAAGCTCATATCGGTCTGATCAGCCACAGTCAGACACATTGAGCCTCAATTCCAACATATTGATGTCATTTTGGTCCTCTTCAAGAACAAAGGACAACAACCAAGCAACTGCCCAATGATACAGTTGTTAAGCAAACCAGGCCCAAGCTCTGGCCTGACTCGTATACCAGTAGACCCTTGTATTTATGGTTTCAATGACACATTTGATAAAATCCCTTATGCTATTCTTATGGGAAAGATGAAAAGATATGAACTAGACAATAGTCCAATTAGAGGAATTCAGAAGTGATTAAGTGTTTGAACCCAAAGAGTAATAATTAATATGACTGATATCATCCTGATAATCTCCAGAGCGAGATGCTAGAATGAAAGGGAATTAGGAATAATTTATTTTAGAATTAAGGATTGTAGCTGTCTTGAAGGAAGCCAGGGAAGTCAGGAGGCAGAGATGAGGAGGGAGAGCATACCAGGTCTAGTTCCAGACAGGCATTCCAGACAGGCAGCAAAAATGTCCAGTGAGTAGAAGGAGGCTTTTGTGGAAAGAATGGCAGGGAGGTCAGTGTTACTTGATTACAGAGTATGTAGATGAGGGGAATAGTCAAGTTTTGAAGAACTTTGTATATCAGAGGATTTTTAAATTTGATTTTAATCCCTAATAAAACAGGGTTTATTAAGTGTATGTGTTGGTATAAAGCCACACACAAGCAGCTTTCCAGAGGACTGCTGCTGTGAACAGCTTTTCAAGATTGTGATTACACAGTATAGTGAACACTTTATTCCATAACAAAACAGAGAAAACATTCACGGTAAATCAAGGTAAAGCATTCACAATGTTATAGCTTGTCACAGAAAACCAAAATATAGCATTCAAACAACTTATCACTAAGATGGTCACATAGTTTTCACCACAGTGGTCACAAAGTTTTCAACAAAGAACAATCACTTAGTAACTCATTCAATCATCATTAAGGTGGTTTGCCTCCTCAAGGAACACAAAGTACAATAGTCAAAGTTCTCCACTCATGGGGGTCACTAAGTTAACTCAATCAGTCACTTATTCAATCATCAGCCACTAAGTACAATCCTTTAGTCAATCAATCATTCAATAATCCTTCATCATTCACTATTCAGATCATCAGAAAACACACAAACCCTCCACCCCTAGGTCACTAGTAAATTACAATTTTTCAGTCAGTATACAGTATCCAAATAAAGTCTTCTTTCAGCTTGACTCAGGGTGGTCTCTTGGATTCCATGGATCCCCTTCCATGGTCCCAGATCCTACCTGGATTCACCAGTCACCTGGGTTCAAAGGCAGATAGCTCCCAGGTCCTTGTCCAGCTCTCCATGCAGTTCCTGTTCTACATTGGAGCTCACAGTGTCCTGTCCATCTCAAATCCTTCACAGTCTCTGTTCCTTGGAAGACAAGGCTTAACAATGTCACCAACAAGTTCATTCAAAGTACCAGCATCACAGTCATGCTTCCTTAGTCTTCGGAAGCTCTGACTGGCCCTCAGAAATCCTCAACAACTCTGGCTGGCCCTTGGACTCAGCAGAAGTTTCAGCTGGTTCTCCAAATCAAAATCATACTCTCCAGCCTGGAGTGTTGGGGGTTGAGGGGCTTTCCTCTTCAGCCTCTCCAGCAACAGCAGCTTCTACCTCCGCAGAGCTTGCTCCAAGAAGATCTGTCTGACCCAGCAGGAAGTTCTCCTTATATACACACATAGCATTAGCTCCTTCCTGCTTCAGCCAACCCCTTCCTGTTATGTTAGCAACAGGTGTTCATACCTTCTGTTTCTTTACAAGAGGCCTGATTCATTACTAAGTGCTAAGTACCTGTTACCTTTGCCAATACAAAGGGATCTTCAAATTCAAATTACATTACCATTACAGTTGGAGATGCAATGTGGGCAGAGTGTGACCTGGTCAGAACTATGCCTTAGGAAGATCACTTTGGCAACTCAGAGGAGGATGGACTGGAGTGGGGAGAGACATAATGGTAGGCAGAACAACAAGCAGACTACTGCACTAGTCTAAGAAGTGATAAGGGTCTGGAACAGGATAGTGGTAGTGCCAGGAGAGAAAAGGAGGCATATAGGAAAACATATATGAAGGAAAAATCAACAGGCCTTAGTAACTAATAGTATATGGGGGTTGAAAGTGAGGAGTTGAGGATGACACCTAAACTGTGAGCCTGGAACTAGAAGGAAAATGATATCCTTGAAAATAATAAGGAAATTAGGAAGAAAGAAATGGTTAGGGAGGAAAGATGAGTTCATTTTTACACATGTTGAGTTGAAGATGTCCCCAGGAATCCTGTTTGAGATATCTAGTAGGTAACTGGTGATGTGAAACTGGAGGTAACATGGAATACGGGGGGGGGGGGGGGGGGGGGCGGAGGTAACACTGCCAATGGAATCGGATGGCATGAGTTTGAATATTTGTTTTTGTCCTTATCCACCACCTCATTACACCACCTTGAGCAAGTCATTCAACAAGATTGTCATAGTTCTTGTCTTTTAAATAGGCGTAAGAGTGGCCACATCTTTGTGTGGTTTTTCAGGAAAGTTCTTCGACTTACTTGTACCTGTAGCATCTCCCCTAGTTCCTTTCAAACACTACACGCTCAGCAAAATTTTGTGAAACATGGAGATCCATTATTGAAGATCTAAAAGATAAGCTCACGCAGAACCTTTAGCAATAAAGTGCTGCTATTCAATCCTATATACATATGCCCTCTTTTACGAGCTGATGAGGCCTTTAAATTAAGGCTAAGAGATAGGTTATTTTCTTTATCAAGTGCTGGTGTACCCAATTAACACCTGAAACTCGGGCTTTCTGTATTGTTTTTGGTTGGTTAGTGTTTTTTTTTCCTGTGTCATTCTACAAAAAATCATAACAAGCTGTTTCTCACTTGATATTTTCTGGATGGGGATGACAAGTTGATTTTCATTCATTTCCTTGAAGCTGGGCTTTGAGAAACAGGAGATTATCTGGAGTTGTGACAACCAGTTTCAAAAAACTATTTAGACAGAGAAGCAATAGACGGAATCCTTTGGATTGCCAAACACACAGACAAAGGAGGGTTTATCAGGTCTCCATCTGCTCTTCTTCCTTCCGCTGAGCTCTGTGCCATTCCAATTTATATCTGCCTCTTTGAGTACATGTTTCAGAGGCACTTATGATCAAATCCTTGTAAAAGTTCCCTGTGGGTGAGCAGTTACAAATTAAAATACAGCTGTTTCAGCAGTCCATCCATTTAGGTACCTTCTCATTATGTACAAGTAGCTCAGTACATTTTTAAATATTTTGGGGGGCATAGGTGGTCTAATACTAGCAATTATATTTGCTAATACAATTTAGTGGAATAAAAGAACAGAACAATTAATTGCCAGTGGAAAATCTCCAACTCTCACTCTTTTAAACTTTTGGATTGCTTTTATCAAAACAACAAAGCCTGATAATTATAATTATTTCAGAAAGAAATGCCATTCACATAAATAGGTCAATACCTTTTCTTAACCATAATGAACATCCCATAATATCCCACCATTGTTAGAGCTTCAGTGTAATATATCTGCCCAATTTCAAATGGCATGAAATAAGAATATGATTATCTCTTCCTTTCTTTCTGTATCTATATACCTTTGACAAGATATACATATAGCAAATCTTTATTCACAAGTATTGTGAACTTCTGACCCTAGAATTATTCTCAGTAATAACAAAACTTACTTCTGTTCTCATGCTTTTGAAGGACCTTGTATATGTGTCTTATTGCAAAGGAGTCAAGTATAAAAATGGCTCAGATAACTCTAACAGTGTCTATATACTGCTGCTACTATGGAAGACATCATATTTTCATAGTTAAAATATGAAACCCAGCAACTTTAGAGAGGGTACTTTAACATTTACATAAAAGAAAAAGCAATACTCTTTAACTAGTAGAGCTCTTCCAAAGTAGAATGGGATACCTTGTGAGATGAGTGCTTCCCCCTCATTAATGGTTTTCAATCACAGAGTGAATGACAACCAATTGGGGAAATACAAAAAAATAGATTCTTGGTGAGGAAAGTATTGGAAAAGAAGCCCCTACTAGGTCTTAGATTATGTAATTTAGCAGAATGAAATTTCCAATTTCCTCTTAGTTAAATATTATTTGCTGTTGGATTTGAAAACTAAGTTTCTGAGCATGGTTGATTTATTAGTTAGGTTAGCAATTACCAATAAATTGTATCAATGGCCTCTCTTAATGACCTTGAGTGAAGCCTGACAGGTTCTTTCAAGCAATTAGCAAGATGACAGAGCAAAACCCCAAGCCACCTAGGCATTCCTTCGTCTGATTGGCTATTGAGGATACAGAATTGAGATCACACTATTTGAACCTCCCATTTTGAAACCCCCTTGACCACAGCCAAGATATATAATCTTGTGGCAAAACAAAGGTTCTCAGGTGATAAGAGTTAGGTGAATTAGGTTTCTCTGGAAAGTGGGTGATGGGTAGGATTACAAAGGTGGAGATAGAAGCTTGACTTCTAGGCAAGTTTCTCCAGGATATGATTGATGGGTGAAATTTACAGGGTGAACCCCAAAGGAGAATATTAAATCTAAATTTATTAAGTCTGAGCAAAATAAAATTTAAATCAATTTTCAATTTTACAACATGGGATTAACTGGTTTGTTGTTTCTTTACTCTGTAGAAAACCTCAGTCACCCAGACATCCTAATTTACTGGTCTGGTGCTAAACTCCTTGATCATACAATATCTGTATTATATCTTTTCCTTTAGCTCTCTCCAAATACATCATTTAATAATTTTTATGGGAGGGGTAATCAAAATTCATTTGATCATTATGAAAAACTGTCTGGTACCAGCCAAATAACTTCTTCTAACTGATCTTTGAAATTATTCCCATTCTAATATCACTAGTAAATTTATTGGACCTATGTATTTACTAACATCTCACACTAAAATTCTAGTTAAATGCACCATGCTCTCTCTCTCTGCTCTCAGTCACATAAAATCAAGATCTTCCCTTTCGAAGGATGGACTCTGGTGACCTGATGACCATGGTTTAGTTCAATGGGAACTAAAGCATATTATCATAATCCCTGGGGAATATCTGGGTAGTCAGGCTGTAATTAAATCCTCCTTTACTAGAGATCATCCATTTTTCATTAGACAGATTTCCCTTTAGAATAATCTCTGAATCACTAAGCTCTAAAAGGGTAGAAGTCGTCTTTTGGAAAGCTACTAAAAATTAATGCATGAAAATGAAAAACAGACAAGGTTTCTAGGGGTGACCCATGAAAAATTATACACTAAGGTGCTTAGATGAGGTTTTGGCCAGAACAGAATCCAAATATTATCAATGCAGCTTTATCACTACCTTCCTAAGACAGTAGATAAGTAATGTGAATAATGTCATGAAACTACATAACTAATATTAAATATTTTATTTTGGAAGGCAGCATGGAATAGTCCCTTGACATCAGGAAGACCTGGATTCGAATTCTATCTCTGATGGGGTCACCCTAGGCAACTCATTTAAACTTTCTACCATCAGGCAGTTTTCTGAATTAAAGATGAGGTGGAAGGAGTTTCCACAAAGACAAAATAACCAGTGCACATTAATCAATCAACAGGGCATTTATTATATGTTAGCTCTAGACCCTGTTTGAAGCTCTGGGGACACAAAGAAAAACAAAAACAAACAAACAAAAAACTCAAAACAGCAGTTGCATTTGCAGACCTTACACTCTAATGGGGGACATAAGCACATAAATAAGATTTACTTAATCGATACCTGCTATATACAGGACACTCAGTTCTGCTTCCAAGGATTACAGGATCCTCATTCTTTTCATTCAGAAATCTATCAATCCTAACACCTAAAGTACTAAGAACTGTCACAAATCTGGTTCACTCCATATAAAGTATAGCCTGGCACATGGTCAAACCAGGAAGTATTTCGAGTTTCTAGAAACTATGTAGGAGTTGTTAATATTCATTGTGGGGATAAATACTGTTTTTTTGTGTTAGTAAATTCTCTCTCCAGTTGGTGATATATTTATTATAATTAAGAAAAAATTTGAAGTTTTTGGATTCAATAACTAAGTATCCTTTTGCTTTATTTGCTTATATACTTGCTATATACTATTTTCTACTACAGTGATTGCCCCCATAATTTAATCCTACTAGGTTCAAAGTATGAAAGCAAGAACTGTGTTAAGGATGTTAAAGTCAAGGGCCTATGATTTTGTCAGTGAGGGAACTCCCTCTACCAACACAAACCAAAACTCCACAAGATCCATATCTTAATTACTGATTTATTGTTTGTGTGTTCATTTATTCATTCGTTCACTAAACTGCCCTTAACAACATGGTGGAGGGTGGCATACAAAGTACTGAACCATCCTTGGAGCAAAGACCTAAATTTAAGTAATCATTCTGGCACATACTGACTGTGTAAACCTAGTCAAGTCACTTAATCTCTTCATGACTTGTGACCTTTTTATGATTATGGAGGTGCCAAACAGTTTCAGGTCTTCATTGGTAAAGGGGGTATATAGGTAGAATTCTTTACAACTGAAAACCACAATCTGAACAAAAATGACCAAGGCAAAAAAAAAAATACCTATACCCACACACACCACAGACAGTACAGCACTCTGAACATAGGAAGTACTTAAAAAAAAATGTTTGAGTTGAAGGCAAAATAATTTTGCTTGAAACAACAGCAGCAAATTAGAGGGTTTAAACTTAATTTGTATGATCGTTAAAAAAAAGCACTCATTCTGTGCCAGACACCAGAGTAAGAACTAAGGATATAAAGAGAGGTAAAGCAGAAATAAAAACAAAAGCTAGTTTCTTCCCTCAAGAAACTCCATGGTCTAATTGAGTAGACAACATTTGAGCAACTACATACAAACAAGCTACAGACAAATGTAGTAGGAATAAGTATGTTAATTTAGGGTGGAAAACTCCATTTTTTTAAGCCTCAATTTTGTGACTATATAGTTGTTATATCAGTTGTTTTTCTTTGTTAATAATAAGATAATTTGAGTCAGCAGTTTGGCAATGATGTGTATAAATGTCCCCCAAATTTGCTAAGGAACTACTAATGATATGTATATTTCCCCTAAATCTGACAAACAATTAATTAACCTTGCTAATGATATTAGGAAACTAAAGTTTTGATGGATAGTTTCCTTTCATCACAAGCTTAGGCAATTGATCAATCAGAACTTAGATGGAATTTATAAACATCTTTAGTCAAAAACCATTAAAAAGCCAGTAGAGGCTATAGTCAGAAGCCTACTCCTGGGTTTCAACTAAAACATACTTCTCATTCCCTAAACTAGAAAATGTGGGTATTCCATGCTCACTTCAAAGCAGTGCTGATTGATAGAGAGCCTTATTAGAATTCTTCCTTCAAGAAAGGAATATGGCCTCCCATTGGGCACAGAGGGAACCTTGTCATGAGCTAGTGTGTGAGATAAACTTACTAAGACCTTTAGGAATCAGGTTAGTGGTTAGTTCCTAGAAGGTTTGATGTTTTAATTATCAAATAGTCAATAAAATTTGATTTTATACATTAATGAGTATGTCTTATTAGGAGACTGTCAGCACTAATAAGCATATGTAATGGTAAATTGGTTTTACCCATGCACCTTTCATTCCATTTAAAAATTGGACATAATCTCAGAGAAAAGACTAATACTAAAGGGGATCAGGAAAGTCTTCCTGAAGATTAGAGTTAAACAGTCTTTTAGCTTTTAACACATACATATTTAAATTCTTTGAGGTTTTGGCCATACTAAATGCCTGTGATTATTTTTTTTCCTCCTCTGATCCAAGATTTCTTTTGATACTTATAATAAAAAAAGGATGAATATCAGAAAGACTTGTATTTGCTATAAAGTGCTAAATCTGAGAAGGTAGCAATGATTCTATATCATTGTAAGTTCCAATTCAGTCCTTTTTTCTCTTCTAAATTCTACTGTCAAAAAGACAGCGAAAAACAGAAACACTCCATGCCAAAAGTGAGATGTACTTGGTATTGGTTAAACTATCAATACATCCCTGGAAAAGACTAGATAAATAGACGTTAATAATAATGAACTCCAAGAATTTGTTGTTTGATATATCCCCAAAATAAGCTACTTAGGGAAAATTCCTTTTTATCTCTTTTTATTGTAAACTTAAAAACTACACATAGGAAATGTCTATATTCAAAGAACTTAAGGGGAAAAAAGCATTACATATGAAACTGTGCTAGATAGGGGACGCAGTAGATAGAGAACTGGACTTGAAGTCAGAAAGATCTGAGTTCAAATCTAACTTCATTTACTGGCTAGGTGACGGAACATGTCATTTAATCTCTGCCTCAGTTTCCTTATATATAAAACAGGAATAACCTACCCCATAGGATTGCTATCAGGATCAAATGAGATAATATTTGTAAAACACTTTACAATTCTTAAAACAAAAGACAAATGGTAGCTATTATTATTTTTATGACTGAGGCTCTCTATCTACAAAATAAATTAAAAATATGGATAATAGTATATACAACATGCATGTCATATTGTTTTATTTCAGAAGTATAAACCTCAGTGAGGGAAGGGATTTTTTTTTTACTACTCATTATACCCAAAGAATTTCTTGAGCTATAAAACTACAATCTCTTCCTAAATGAAAAGCACTTTGTGGGTATACAAGGTGCCCCCTTCTCAAATCCATATTTTAACCAACAATTGTCTCCTATGTTCCAGGCACTTTGATAAGTGAAATACATCAGTACACTTATAAGATTCAAGCCCCAAACTCAACTCTCATTTTTGCTGGAACTGTTAATATATGATAATATCTCCAAGGGCAAGTCACGGAGTGTTCTCCTATGCTCAGTGTTCCATGGCTGAAAAGAATGAACAGAGGCTTTACCCTTGTCCTCAACAGTTTTGTCTCCTTTTGTTTTGATACCTTCTCACTGACCTCAAGATCACAAAACTATAGATGATCTAGAACCACTCCCCTAAATGTATACATTAAGAAACTGAGATCCACAGAGTTTAAGAAATTTGCCAAAGGTCTGTCATTTACTAGGATCATAGGAATCACAGTTCCTAAAATGAAATGGACCTCAGAGACCACAGAATTCAACCCACTCTTTTTATATTTGAAGAACATGAGTCCTGGAAGGATTCTGGGGATGCAGGAGAAAGTATAGGAAATTTTCTGAAGTTATATTGATAATGTCAGAGGTAATATTTTGGCCCAGATTGTCTGACTCCAGAGGCAATGTTGTACTCTCTCTCTGTCTGTCTCTGTCTCTCTATCTCTGTCTGTCTGTCTCTCTCTTTCTCTCTCTCTGTCTCTCTGTCCCTCTCTCTCTCTCTCTGTCTCTGTCTCTCTCTGTCTCTGTCTCTCTCTTTCTCTCTCTCTCTGTCTCTGTCTGTCTGTCTCTCTCTTTCTCTCTCTCCGTCTCTCTGTCCCTCTCTCTCTGTTTCTCTCTGTCTCTCTCTCTCTCTCTCTCT
>NW_027185597.1:1709161-1729998 GCF_028583685.1 Petaurus breviceps papuanus | reverse complement strand
GTGATAAGTACAGTGCCTGGAGCTCAGTAAAGTTTAAGAAATGCCGATTGCCTGTATAACTAAATACCAACTATCTACATGTTTTGCTTTTCATTATCTTTCTCATTTTTTTTAAAATTTTGTTTTGCCTGCCTTCCTCCATTCACCACAGTTTCTAGATTCATAAATTAAAAGTTGGAAGGGACCTTAGGGTCCATCAAGTTCAACACGCTCATTTGAAAGGTGAAGAAGCAGAGGTTCTGGGCCTCTTAAGTGGACTTGCTTAAGGTCAGACAGGCAGCAAGAAGAGGCAGGGAATAAACCAGGTTCTTTAACTCCAGAACCAGTCTTCTTTATACTCCGTCACAATGTTGTCCCTAGCCGTCTTCCTCTTTTTCTTGTCCCTTGTTTTCAAAGTTCTCTTTTCTAGCCAACATCCCTAAATGCTAAACTTGTGTTTTCCAATGAATCATGCAATGTAGAAATGGGGGAAGAGAGGAGAGAGGCAACTTAGAACATAACCAGACCAATTCCAATACAACATAAACTCCTTCATTTTTATCATTAAATCCGCAAACCTCTACACAGTATCTCACAAACCCATGGATGCATAAATGAGTAAATAAATAAAAGCTTGTTGAAATTAACTGAACCCCTTCATTTTATGGGTATGTAGGCAACAATCATTTATTATTATTATTATTATTATTATTATTTTTGCTATGCTCCAAGCATTGTGATAAACATGTTGGATGCAAAGAGAAGTAAAAAAAGAAAAACAGTCCCTGCCCTTGGGGAGCTTACATTCTAATAGGGAAAGACAACACAGAAAGGTGAGGATAACCTGGGCAGGAGCATGGTGACAACGTTTTTAAACAAGATTTTACAAACGAGGAAACTGAGGCACAGAAAAGGGAAATGATTTGCCATTGTCTCCATTTAGAGACTTTAATAGGTCTCCTACTTACATTATATGACTGATAAAACTTTGGAGTCAGAAACTAGTTCATCAACAAATCACATGAATGAACTAAGCACCTGCCTGCTTATGGCAGTTTACTTGAGCTAGATATGAAACAGACATTACTCATGCCTGAACCACTTAAGATATGCAGAAATCAAACTCGACAGGAAGCATGCCATCACAAGTGAGCAAGGACTTGTTTTGTATTTGCTTTATTGTTCTTTCCCGTTCAGAAATTAGGGGAAAATGAGGTGTCTTTTTCAAGCTGCTGATGATTAATATATATTTTCCCTTCGCTCCCTATAGCTTCCATAATCTGTTACATAAGACAGCGATGTTATTTAGGGCACCTCTTCTGCTGTTGGTTTCAATTCTATGCATAGAGCAGCAGAGATGTTAGTTTTTCGTTTTTTTAAGTGACAGCTTCAAACTCATTTGATATTAAATCACATCGAAATTATTCTTTTTGTTATTTCCTTCATCCTTCCTACTGACTATATAGATTTTAAAAATGGGGGCATTTATAAACACAAAGTTAGCAGAAATCAAAGTCTATCTCTGATCACTCCTTGTGAAACTACTGGAATGCTCTCTGGTGTTCTGTGTTCCAGTCCAATTGGTCTATCAGTTATTCTCTGTCCAGGATAGGTCAGCTCCTTTCTCAAAGCATGTGTGTGTATGTATACATACAAATATATATTCTCTGTATTTATGTGTATATATGTATATACTGTGTATGTGTGTGCATATGTATATATGTAAGTATGTATGTATATGTACACATACACGCACACGCACACTGCACTGAATGCACTCGGCTCTCTTCTGCGTTTCTTAAGAATTCCTAGCTTTCTTCTAATCACAGCTCTCTTGCCATCTCCAACTTGAGGTCTCTTCTAATCCCTACAGTTGGAGGAATTCTCTACCTAGTGCAACTGAAATTCAGGCATCTAGGTGACTGCTAGATTGAACCCTGGATCTGGAGTTAGTTAGTAGACTTGAGGTCAGTCCAACCTCAGACACTTACTATCTTTGTGACTCTTGGTAAGTCACTAATGTTTGTCTTGGTTTCCTCATATATAAATATGTTATGAGGATCAAATGAGATATTTGCAAGAGACTTTACAAACCATAAGGTGCTATATAAATGTTAGCTATTGTATTTCTTTATCTGTGAACATATTGTGTTCTCCCAGTAGAATATAGATTCCTTGAAAGCTGGCACTACTTCCTTTCTTGCCTTTATATCCCTAACATCCAATACTATATCTCAAGCATAATAGGGACTTAATAAATGCTTGTGAATTGGATCATGACTATGATTATTAGCATTTCAAACTTCAGCTAATTAATCAATCAATATTTGCCTATTATATGTCCAGAACTAACAAACAATTGTAATATAGCAAATAACCCGAATGTTCATTTTTTTTTCTTCTGAGAACTTCTAGATTATTTTTCTTAAATGCCCCACTATATGAACTTCTGGTTCCTCATAATGGAGTGTGGCATTTCAATTTCAATCCCGTTTTTTCAATAAATAGGATGAAGAATTACTGTGCTGATATATAATCTGCTTTGTGACTCAATGTTTATCCATTCCAATCAATAACACGCAAATAAAGAAAAAAATAATCAAGCCTCATGCAAAGTAATATCATTTCAATTCACCTGTTAAGCAAATTCCTCATTCTTTTCTGTATATGAAAAACATACATTGGTAAAACAGTGAGTGTCAAATAATAAATTTTGGTACCCCATAATAGGAATACAAAAGGAGGTTTGAAATGTGCAATAAATCATCCACTTAGGATCTGAGATAATTTTGTTTACACACATTGATTTTTCTTGGTTTCTAATCCTGTTGAGCTTCTTCAGTCATCAACCCTGACCTGTCCTTTGCAAGCCCCCAAATAAAATAATAAACTTAAATAATCATAATTTATAGGGAGAGAGTACAGACAAGCACATTATGTTCTAGAGAAATGTCTTCAATGAAGGAAAGCCCCACAACTGTGATAGCCTTCATGATAACCCTATTGCAGGGTGACCAAACTGACCTATCACTGATTAGAATGATTATTTCACCTAGCACAATGCTGGCTACACTTTCTGTTGCTATTGTCATGGATCTGTGATTTCACTGGTATATGGAACTCTCGGGAACTTTCTCTGCTAATGCAGGTGAGCTTCTGCTCTATAATTTATATTCTAAGATAGTTGCTTAGAGGCACTGAAAAGTTAAGTGAATTGCCCAAGGTCACAGAGCTACTGTATAATACAGTTGGGAATTAAATCCAGGTCATCCTGATTCTGAAGCTGGCTTGGTACCAATTATGTCATACAGCCTTTGCTTTTTATATAATAAATGTTTAATAACATGTGCTAGTTGGATTATGCAGACCAAGAGTAGGAAATGTCTATGCAAAAGACAAGATTCTTCAATGACTTAATTGTTTCTGGGCTCAAAAGTTTTTTAAAATTAAATGTGCAGTGACCTTTTCTAATTTCACCCATTCACTTGCTTGTTTGTTGTTGTTCTGCCATTTTTTTCTTTCATTTTGTCAGAGACCTATAATTCTACTGACATAGGATTGATAAATACAGATTTGTGATTGCTATGCAGCTTATAGCCTTAAAAGATTGACCTAAAGTGCCAGTGGTTCCTGGACTTTGCTAAGATCCCACATACTTATGAAGTCATTGAAATTCAATATAGGTTTGTTGTGTTTTTTTCCCAATTCTGAGGCAGTTTTCTATCCACTAAGCAATACTGCTTCTCATGCACCAACAGATAAAAATATATTAATAGTTGAACATTCATAAGATCATGGATTTAGAATTGAAATGGACCTAAGAGGCACCTGAGTATAACCTCCTTTTTTTAAGAATGAGGAAATCAAGGCACAAAATGAAGTAATTCACCAAATGCCATGTTGTTTGTAAGCATTGAAGGTAGAGTTAGCCTAACTCATTCCAACTCTAGCACCCTATCCACCATGTCATCTTGCCTCTCTGGGAGCTCTGAGGCCTTTCTTTTATTTTTATTTATTTATTTAATATTTAATTGCTCCCCAATTACATGTAAAAACAATTTATAACATTTGTTTTTAAAACTTTGAGTTCTAAGTTCTCTCCCTTCCTCCTACCCCCCCCCTCATTAAGAAGACAAGCAATTCCATATAGGTTATGTATGTGTAGTCATGCAAAACATAGCCATAACAGTCATGTTGTGAAAAAAAAGGACCAAAAAAAAAAAACTCAAGAAAAATAAAGTGAAAAAAAGTTGCTTCAAAAGTTGCTTCCAGACACCATCAGTTCTTTCTCTGAATGGATAGTATTTTTCATCCTACATGCTACAGAGTTGTCTTGGATCATTGTATTGATGAGAATAGCTAAGTCATTCACAGTTGATCACCTTACAATACTACTGTTAATTTGTACCCAGTATGTTTCACTTTGCATCAACCCATGTAAGTCTTTCCAGGTTTTTCTAAGAGCATCTTACTCATCATTTCTTATAGCACAATAGGATTCCATCATAATTAATTACCACAGTTTATTAGGCCATTCCCCAATTGATATGCATCCCCTCAATTTCTAATTCTTTAACCTCAGAAAAGAATTACCATAAATATTTTCGAACATATAGGTCCTTTTCCTTTTTGTTTTTTATCTCTTTTGGGATACAGACCTAATAGTGGTATTGCTATGTCAAAGGTATGCATAGTTTTATAACCCTTTTGGCAAGAGTTCCTAATTGCTCTATAGAATGGTTTAATCAATTCACAACTCCAACAAAGTATATTAATGTCTCATTTTTCCCACACCCCCTCCAACATTTGCCATTTACCTTTTCTGTCCTATTATCTAATCTAATAGGTATGAGGTAGTACCTCAGAATTGTTTTAACTTGCATTTCTCCATTTAAGAGAGAGTTGGAATATCTTTTATCATATGACTTTAGATAGCTTTAATTTCTTCATCTGAAAACTGATTATATCTTTTGATCATTTATCAATTGAAGAATGGCTTTTATTTTTATAAATTTGACACAGTTCTCTATATGTTAGAGAAATTAGGCCTTTATCATAGAAAATTGTTTCAATTTTTTTTCACAGTTATACCAGTATTTCCCTCTATCCTAATCCCCCTATCCCTGTTTATTCTATTCTCTCTTTACTTTCACCCTGTCCCACCTCAAAAGTGTTTTGCTTCTGATTACCCCTTTCCCCAATATGCCCTCCCTTCTATCACCACTTCTTCCCTTCTCTCATCCTCTTTGCCTTCTATTTTCCTGTAGGGTAAGATAGATTTCTATACTCCATTGTCTGTGTATCTTATTTCCCAGTTACATGTAAAAACAATTTTTAACATTCATTTTTAAAGCTCTGAGCTCAAAATTCTCTCTTTTCCTCCCTCCCCATCCAACCTCATTGAGAAGGGAAGCAATTCAATATGTTATACATGTGTAGTCATGCAAAGCATTTTCCATAAGTCATACTGTGAAAGACTAACTATATTCCCCTCCATCCTATCCTGCCCCTCACCCCATTTATTTTATACTCTTCTTTCACCCTGTCCCTCCTCAAAAGTGTTTGCTTCCTATTACCCCTGCCCCAATGTGCCCTCCTTTCTCTCATCCCCTTCCCCCTTTCTTTCCTGTAGGGTAAGACATATTTAAATACCTAATTGAGTATGTATAGTATTCCTCCCTTAAGACAATTCCAGTGAGAGTAAGATTGAATCATTCCCTCTCACCTCCCCCCTCTTTCCCTCCTCTGTAAAAGCTTTTTCTTGCCTCTTTTATGTGAGATAATTTTTTACAGTCATTTTTACAGGTATGTGGAGGGTTTGGGGCAAGAGCTCACACAAGTCCCTGCCTTTATTCTGCCGTATTGGCTCTACTCCCTTTGAGGCCTTTCTTTTATTGAGTTCTGGTGAGAAGACAGGGGACACCTTTGCTTCCATGATCCATCCCACTATGTGCATTCCTATACCACACCACCTCCTCAATTCTGTCTCTTTTGGAATCCTGAGCTCATCCAAGATTCAATTTAAGTACCAATTCCCCTATAAGACCTTTCCAGATCCAGCTAGCCTTATTCTTCCTCTCTCCCACACTACACAAAATACTCTTTCTGGATATATCCAGAAAGAGAGAGAGAGGGAGAGAGACAGAGTGGGAGAGAGAGGGAGAACGAATTTGTTTATTTCTGTACATATTATTCCCCCACCCCCACCCCAGATTGCACTTTGCTTGAGGGTAAGGATTATTTTTCATTCTTTATATCCCCAATGCAGTATTCCCTTTCAGTTCTTAATAAATCTTTGTTTAATTGAAATAGTGGGGAAATGACTTATGCTGAACATGGAGCAGAGGAAATTATCTGTTCATCTTTCATTGGGGTCTAATTTGTTCTGAATTTACATCTTCATAATGATAATGAGTTTCTTTAAGAAATGTATAGCTTGTTACTAGACAGTTTATTTTTTTATGAAAAGTCTGAACTTCATTCATTCAGTAGTAATTTATTAAGTACTTACTACATTCAAAACAGTCTGCTTGATATTATAGCATCTGAGAATATAATTAAGAAATGATTCCTGTATTCCTGAAGGATACAATGGTTATACATTCAAGACAAGGAAGATCCATGCAATAGATTCAGAAAAAAAAAGACAAAATAATGTCCTGCTTACTTTCATCCACTCTTTTACCAGGTGATACATAACATATTTTGCAAGAAAGAATGGAAATAAAGTGAAGCTTACTAACCCCAACCTTTTTACAATGGCTCAAACCCACAAATAATATGATAATAATGACATCTTTTATTTCTTAGACTCTTTCTCTCTGACTCATTACTTCTTCCTTCATTGGTCAAAATCTGGAACTGAAAGATTTGAATATATATTGCATGTTGTGACACATAATATACAAAAGACCCCATACTCTGAGTTCCCATGATACAGACTTTCTTGCTGTATGTACCTCATGCAAGACTTGACAGGCCAACTCCAGGCATATTCATTGGCTTTTCCCCATGCCTGGTATTCTATCCTTTTTCATCTTCATCTCCTGACTTCCCCAGCTTCCTCTGAGTTCCATCTAAAACCCCATCTCAGCCTTTCCCAATCTCTGCTAATCTTTGTGCTTAACCTCTATTATTTATCTCCAATTATCAGATATATTTATTTGTACACACTTGCATGTTCTGTCACATTAGACTATGAGTTTCTTGAAAGCAGGCATTTTTTTGTCTTCCTTTGCATATTTTTGTCCTTTGTATTCTTTTGTCAAAGAAAAAAATTTTAATACAAATAATGTACTCTGCCATTAAGGTTCATTTGCCTAAAACAATTTGTCCAAATTGGCAAAGTCCCCCATGATTTTCATCCTCAAAATCATTTAAAGTAACATTTGTAGAAATCTTAAACAAGGAAAAATTAGCATTCCATCTAATTCTATTGAAATCATTCCCTTGGAAATATCAGTGGGACTCATCCCAGAAATCTATGTTGAAAATCCAACTGAAGTGGAAGAGGTGCCTTCTTTTCAATGGAAGAAAGTATTTCTCTGGGGCAGATTCTAGAACCCATTGCTTCAGGGGTAGAGTTAAGTCATCACTTTTCCCTAAGAAAGATGTTTTTATCTTAGATCTACTACCTACCTTTCCAAAAGGTTTTTCCCAGAAGTCAGAAAAGGTCTTCAGAAACAAAAATATTTTAATGTTTTCAGTTTTATTAAATATAATTTTTCATAATAATATATGCCATAACTACATAGGTTTTTTAATGTGTTTCCATACTTCTCTTTCTTTAGTAGGACATTCATAAATAAGCAGCAGTATTTGGTATATATAAGGAGTGATTATAGCAAAACAACAATCACTTTCAGATTCCCACAGACGCTAAGAATATTTTTATAGTTAATATTCCTTGAGAGAAGGTTCATATTCTGAATATGTTGGATATTCTTCTTATTCCATCTTTTTAGCTCAGAAACTAAATATTCAACTTCACTTTTTGATAAGGAAAGATCATGACGAAGGAATACTGTCCATTAAGTGAGATACTGAAGACAGAAAGACCATCTAATTTTGTTTTCTTAATTGTAAAATGGGGATAATAATGGAATGGAAAAAATATCAAATGGAAGAATGCATGTAATAATGATCTATAAATATGAACCCTAGTCATTCTGACAGGTTTTTAATGCTCAGAAGTGATTTTAGAAACTGAAGAAAAGCAGAGTTTAAATACTAAGTCAAATCACAACACTAAGAAGATATGCCTGAATTTTAACTCACATTGCTGGTCTTCTGTCTTGTCATACTTGTCTTCATCATGACAATCTGAATCATCCATTTCATTTTCTTCATTCAAATTCCAAATTTTCTGGTTGTTTGAGTCTAGACAGTTTCTCACTGTGTAAAAAAAAGTTTTATATTTATTTAATGGCAGATTTGGATACTATACAATATGTTTAGACTTGGAAGTAATTTGATGTATTTATTAAATAGCAGTAGTTGGTCATTCTGTTTTCTCTAAATCATAGGAGCAACAAAGAATATGTGATTTGATCTGTGTATCCAGATAATTATTAGTGTAACACAAACAATACAGCACAAGGAAAGATTCAAGACTTCCTGTCACTTATTTACAACCCAAATCAAGGTCCTATTTAGAGGAGAAATGTGAAACTGCTGAGACTGAAAAATTATCTCACTCCATATATAACAAAGAGTATCTGTTTGACTGAAACACTTAGGAAGCATACAAAGAATTTGAGTGAAGGACATCCACAACTACAAAATACAAATACTTGTGAAAATATTATTAGAGACAATGATAAGTTTATTTGAATGGCACCTGGCATAAAAGTGTTAGAACAGGCTGCTATACGTTGAGATATTCACTGTATAATTAATTATATGTGAACATGTCCCATTGTGCCTTCTCACACAACAGAAAAATTGGTAGTAGATACAGTATAACATAATAAGCTATTTACTTCTCACTACTCAGCTATACTTGAACCCCTAAACCAAGTCACATTTCATTGCTGTCTCACATTGCAAAATGTATATCAATTACCATGTCACTCAGTAATAAGTGGTGATGGAGTTCATTTGCATTTTTTAATTTGGCCTCAAAATATATAAATATATATAAACACCAAGAAATTCCTACTTGCCAAAGTGTATATTCATCTAAAGTACAGGTCTTGTTCTGTCTCTTACTTGTTCTTTAGTGGTTCCCCATTGTCTCTAGGATAAAATATAAGTTATTTAGCCTGGTACTAAAGGCACACTATAATCTGGCTATACTCCACTTTTTTTCATATTCTTTGTTGTTGTTCTTCAGTCATGTCCA
This sequence comes from Petaurus breviceps papuanus, assembly GCF_028583685.1. Lineage (NCBI taxonomy): Eukaryota > Metazoa > Chordata > Mammalia > Diprotodontia > Petauridae > Petaurus > Petaurus breviceps. The sequence goes on along the minus strand of NW_027185597.1, from coordinate 1,720,676 downwards.
ACTCTTTGTGACCCTATTTGGAGTTTTCTTGGAAAAGATTCTGGAATGGCTTGCCATTTCCTTCTTTGACTCATTTTACAGATGAAGAAACTGAGGCAAACAGGATTAAGCCCAGGGTCACACAGCTAGTAAGTGTCTGAGACCAAATTTGAACTTGGAAAGACAAGTCTTCTTCATCCCTGGCCTGGGGCTCTATCCACTGTGCCACTCAGCTGCTCCTGTTTCATTCATACCACTCCCCTTCACAAATGCCATGTTGTTCTCATAGGAGACTAAGGCAGGACAGAAACAGGAAAAAACATTGAGTAGCACCACCAAAAAACTCTACACTCCACTTCCTGCTTCTGTTTATTTGCAGAAGCTGCAATCCAAGCCTCAGATGACCTGTACAGTCAATATCTCCTTTCCAAAACTGTGGTCTTACTTTAAGGATCAGTTCAGTGCCAACACCTCTATAGAGCCTTTTTTGGTTCACCCCCGCCCCAGTTGTTAGAGTTTAATTTCTTCTTATTTTCTTCTCATGTATTCACCATATACTTCTTTTTATGCTTATCTTCTCTATATGGCTATATGTCCATCCGTTGTGTGCCTTCCTCCCCCAGTACCCCAGTAGAATGAAATCTTGAGGAGAAAGACTAAATTTTGACTTTTTATACCTAGTTTCTAGCAAAAAGAAGAAACCTAAGAAATGTCACAATGAATCAATATTTCCCATATTCTGCCATTCTGATTTTCTCAAAAGTCAATCAGTCAATAAACATTAATTAAGCACCTACTAAAGACAATACTAAAAAAAGACAAAAGACAGTTCCTGCTGTTAAGGAATTTACAGTCTAATAGGGGAGACAAGAGAAAAACATATGTACAAGCAAATTATATGTGAGATAAATTGGAGATCATCAGTAGTGTGAAAACACAATTATCAGGAACAGCTTCTTGTAAAAAATAGGATTTTAGCTGGGTCTTGAAGGAAGCTGGGAAAGACAAGAGGTAGAAATAAGAAGGGAAAATATTTTGGCTGTGAGGAATAGTCAGTGCAAATATCCAAAGACTATTGATAAGCATTTTGTGTGAGGAGTAGCAAGGAAGGCAATGTCATTGCTTAACAAGAGCTGTTTATTTTATCATTAAAAAATTATGCTAACATTATATATATATATATATATACATGGAGAGAGAATGTGTATTTTGCAATAAACACATGGATATACATTTGTATATGTATGTGCATATACATGTGTATATATATATATATATATATATATATATATATATATATATATATATCCTCTATTAAAGTTCTATGCCAGCAAGGCAAAAAACATTTTCTAGTTTTATAAAAGTAAAAAAATATATATAGTTTTGAGTGTGATATATTGAGTATGGGTCAAGAAATGAATACTATTTGTATGTATGCGTGTATACATACACACACATAAAAGATCAGATTTCAAAAGAAAGGATAAAGTGGGTTACTGGGTAACAAGCTTTTTCCAACAATAACATCTCAAAAGAGGCAATATTTTGTAGGGGAAAGAACAATAGATTTGGAATCAGAAGATCTGCTCCTCATTATCCATGAGATCTAGGGAAAGTGACCACAGTTTTGATATGTCTAAAACGAAAGAATTTGGATTAAATAATCTCTAAAATTCCTTCTAGCTGTAAATCTATGAACTTATGTTCATTCAGAGAGAGAGACAGAGAGAGAGAGAGAGAGATTGGGTAATGGGATGTATCTAGAATAGCAGCATCCAAAATAGGGAAGTAACAGATCCTTAAAGAAGTATATATTTCTATACATACATAGATCAGTAAATCATAAAAATACAATGTCAATGTAAGATATTAAAAATGTTTAGGTTGAATTTTTTAAAATAAATATTTTGCATTGCTATTGGAAAGGAAAATACAATCTTTATCCTTTGATTTTGTATGCTGGCATCAAAAATATGCTTTTAAAATCTGCTCTATTTGTCAATCTGTCATGGGCTATGTTTCTGCTTCAAGCATCATGCTCCTGGGGAAATGTTTTTGAAAATGTCTTTCTCATTCAGCTGAAGAGGCTGAAACTATAAGCAGTGCAATTAATATCTGCAATTTTTGCCATCGGCACGAAAAGCAGTTCTTTAGAATCTGAATCACTAATTTTGTCTAATAGCCTGCATCTGGTTCGTGCTGGTTCAGCACATTAGTAATTGTTTTGTACGTGTTCAGATCAGAGGTGGAACAGGAAGGGGACACCTTCTGACCAGGACCTTGACCAGTATCCACTGTCTCTCTTGCATTGCTCCAGAAACCAAGAGTATTCATTAACAAGCCTCAACCAGCCCTGAGGCATACTCTGCAGTAATCTGAAATAGTCAGAAATCTGTCTGACCTAAGGCAACCTTATAATTGGTGACCTTTCGGTAGTGTCAGAAGATGATAGAAACAGCAGAGAGAAAGATGTCTTTTAGTCCTTGAAAGTTTCAGTACTGAGCAGTACTTCTGATAAAGCCAGAGGGACATCATGCTGACAAAACCACATACTGTCCTTGTTTTAGGGAAAACACAGGGGGCTTGGGTATATTTTCAATGCTGTAGTTTGATTAGTTAAAGTCTGCTTTTCCTCCATGTTTTATTTATTCTGCATTGGCAGAACTTCTGGAGTGACTATGGTTACCATTTATATAAAACTTTACATATTTTACCACATTTAATCTTCAGAACTCTAAGAAGCAGGTACTAATAATGTCTCCACTTTTTAGAGAGAAAACTCAGGATCAGACAAATTAAGAGACTTGGCTAAAGTTCAATGGGTGTCTGAGGCAATATTAGAACTCAGAGCTTTTTGATTCCAAGTTTTAAACAATATCCACCACACAATGCTGCCTCTCCAATTAACTTAAACTGTCTTAGAACACCACAAAGGGATGTCAGAATATGCTAAAGAAGGACAGTGTGACATCATCAGATTTGAGTATAGGATGAAGATTTTTATCACTGCTACATTTGCTCTTCCTTCCCCCAGAAATGGAAAACTAATGCTATGCTTTGGTCCCATATAATGGTTCAAGTAATCTCCCATTTAATTTATGTGGCTACTTTCTACAAAAAAACAGTTTTTAACTTTTTTTTTATCATAGTCTAATGAATTAATGTGACAAGCACCTAGGGCCTGAGTTTTTCTCAATTTAGTGAAATTTTACATGACTTTATCTCTAGGCCTAAGCCTATAATTACTTTCAATCTAGTAGGAGCTACCAGGATTTGGCATTCTACTTCTACACTATTTAGGCAAGGGGAAGGAATGGCCAAAACTGATATAGATCAAATGATTTTAACATGTAATGGTCTGTCAAGGAACTAAAAAGTTGGAAGATATCTAGGTGGCCATTCAGTTCACCTTTAATTTAATAAACTTATTCTTCAATTTGTGAAAAATGAAGAGGAGGATTATCTGGATTCTGGTAGATTTAGGAGCCTCTTCCAACTTAATCAGTAGAGGGAAGAACCTCATAGATCATTTATTCTAACCCTAATCTGACTAAGAATCACTTCTAAAACTTTGCTGATAGGATGTAATCTAGTCTCTTCTTTTTTTTTTTTAAAGCAATTGTGGTTAAGTAACTTGCTCAAGGTTACACGGCCAGGTGTTTCTGGGTGGGTGCTAAGTATATGAGCCTGGATTCCATCCCAGGTCATCCTGACACTGGAGCCAGTGCTCTTACTCACTGTGCTACCTGGCCGCCCCAATCTAGTCTCTTCTTAAAGATCATAAATGACAGGGAACCTCCATTCCTCTCCAAGACCCACACCTACACACACCTTTTACATCTTATATTCCATCCCTATGCAATTCTCATATTTAATAAGTTTTTTTGGTTGTTGTTATTATTACATTGAACCATCAACTTTATCTCAACAACTTTTACCTACCACTCCCAATTCTACTCTCTAAAATCTAACAAATCTTCACATGAAGGTCTTTTTTTAGCATTTTCGTTATTATTTAGTTGTTTTATGTCCACCTCTTCATGACATCGTGGACCATAGCACATCAATATTATGTGGTTTCTTTGGCAAGGATACTGTTGTGGTTTTTCATTTCCTTCTCCAGAGGTGAACAGACTTGCCTGGGATCACACAGCTAAATTAAAGCCTTGCTATTTATTTCTTGTGCACCTCTATGATCCTTAAGTTCCTTATCATAAAAAAGAACAGCTTGAAGAGGGTCTATATAACCTCTTAAGGAGGTTAAGTCTTAAGTCCATTCCAGTTCTAAATTTATGATTATGTGACCCAAATCTTTCAACTAATCTTCATATGGCATGTTGTCCACCCCCCTCACCATCCTGGTTGCTCTCATATGAACACATGCCATTTTGTCTATGAAAATCCTAAAATATGGCACATGGAATCAACAGAGTACTACGGATATGTCCTAGAGAGGGTAGAATATACTAGTCTGTTAAAATAAATTCCATGTCTTTGGTACATATACTATTTTTTAGCCTATACTTGTAAAGCAGATATTTTGAACCTGAGTAAAACATGTCATTTTCTACCTTTAAATTTAATCTTAGGCCATTTAGCCTAACATAATCTTTTGGATGCTGATTTTCACCAAATATAGTAGCTAGCCCTCACTATTTCAAATCATCTACAAAAATTTCAATAATATCTGCTATATCTTCATTCAAGTTATTAACAACTTCACTCAAGTTATTAAGGTTGAATAACATAAGCCAATGAAATGTTCCCTGGGATAATTCACAACAGACCTTACTTGAAGTTGGCATGCATCTATTTTTAACAATTATTTGAGTTCAGTCATTCAACTACCTTTGAGTCTACCTAAATATATCATTATTGAGCCTCCATCTCTCCATGTTTCCCAAATAGATAGCACAAGAGAATGTGTCAAGCTGATTTACCAAAACCAACATTTACTATGTCTTCCATATTTTGCATATTCTGGATCTAGCCATTTAGTTATCATTTTAAAAATTAAAAGAAGAAAGGGGTAGTCTGATATGACATCTATAGATTGTCTTAATGTTTCCTTGCTTTATGAAAGTTCTATGCCCCACTAACCACTTTTGCTCTATCCTTCCCTTTCCAAAGGTTAGGCTTAGAAGAAAAAACAAAACAAAAATGAGTTCAGTAGTTCAGTTTGTTATACATCACAATCGATCCACCCAAACCAAGGAGTGACCCTGTACCTTCTCTGAGTCTCCTCTTTACCTGAACATAATTTAAGATCTCAACATTGTAGTGAATTTCAGATGCATATTTTCTAACATTGCAAATTTCCCCTCCCATCCTTCCTTGGGCATCTCTTATCTATACCCTCCCATAAATCCATTTGAAGCATTCCTACCAACACACACACACACATTTAAAAACACAAGAGAAGTAAATAAAAAGGAAGTAAAACACAAGCAGTGACATTGTAACATCTCTAACACCCATGAAAAGAGAACAAAAATTACAAAGACAAAGATTTCCTACTGGGTTTTAAAGACATCTGAGAGACATCATGAAATAATTTATTTTTAAAAGTACACAAAGGAATAAATTTGAAAGTGAAATTTAAAGAAAGAAGAGAATAGATAGTGTAGGAACACACTTAAAACATCATGGACTAAACCTTATGACCTACCCTACAGGAGATTTTATATATTTTATGAGATTAAACTGCAGAATGGAAGGGTATATTAAAGAGAAGGGAAGTAGGAGGGAGGGGAATAGGTGATATGCCCTAATCAAGCCTTTACTTGAACAAAGGGAAGAGAATTCCTTTTGTCTCTCAGTAGGAGGAGTGCCTACAGGATAATGTGAGAGTGACACAAAAAAATAATAAAATGTAATATAAATAAAAAGGAAATTGAATGAGGAAAACAAAAGAAGAAATTTTCAAATGAATGGTGGAGAGATTCCAACTGAACAGCACTCCCATTGGAGAACAGATTGGAGAAGAATGATTATTTTGGAAAATAGAGCCTTTACAATAGGTCTAATCTTTAGATCCACCAGGAAACCACTTCTTCTAAAATAATTTGTGCCTCTTCACGAAGCATTTCACCTCAGGAAAAGTACAATCAAAGTTTGTGGGGGTAATCAATTCCCAGAAGGGTGGTAGTATTTTGAATAGTGAGAAAATTGCATGGCAAATGGGAAAGGGAATGATCATGGGGAGGATAGGTGAGTAGAATTGAACTGTAAGATTTGAAACACAGAAATTTTGTCCATGAGACAGTGTTTTTATCATCATTACTTACCTCATGAATTGATATTTCTAGAAGTGAGTCATAACAAGAAAAAGAAAAAAAAAGGTAAGCAGGCAAGACCTGTGAAATCAGTAACAAAAAAATCAAATGGAAAAAAGCAGCTGAGGCCTGGTATTTTGAACTTTAATTCCAAATAAAGTGGCTAAAATATTCATACTTTTTAACTCAAAGAATGATAGTTTTGAGCTTATGATACATGAATTTAAATATTCTGTTAGAGGATCACAAGCTCTGGGAGATTCTATTATATTGGAAATGCTCTGAGAATGGGCTCAACAATGTACTATCTGTCTGTTATGCAAGGACCAGCCAGTTCAGAAAGTTTTGTCACCAAAAGTTTGTCTTTTTTTTTTTCATCTGCAACACTACAATTCGAAGCTGTCATGTGTTTTGTTTTTTGTTTGTTTGGTTGGTTTTAATAGAAGAACCAGGGCTGGATCTGGAGACAAGGGGGTTATATTCAAAATTTGACTGTGCTGTTGGTACATGACCTTGAATAAATCACTAAATCACTCCAGGCCTTTTTACTCATCTATAAAATTAGGGAATTGGTCTAGAGACAATCTGAATTTATTTCTAACTCTAAACCTATGATCTCATAAAAACAATATGGCACTAATGCTCATCTCACATTCAAAGTACATCCTACAACACATCAGAAATCTCTATTTGGGCAGTGGGACCTCTCCAACAGTCAGGCATCTATCTGGTTGAAGTTTGAGTTACAAAAAAGTTTTAAAAATCAGTGAACACAACTGATTTAAAAAGATTTTTTCCCCTGCCACAATAGTGGGTTCAGTGTAGAAGGTTGGAGGGGAGAGAAGCATATGGGGGTATAGCTTTTAAAGGGAAGAAACCCAGGGTTTCCTAAGCTCCTTGGGATGGGAGAGGAGAGGAGACTATAGCTGCCAGGTTGCAGAAATATATCATGGAGCAAGTAGTGAGCCCAGGAAGAAGAGGAATAGAGCTTGTCTGGAGCCACAAGGAAGAAGAAAAAAATGTGCTCTAGGACTCTAGGAAATGTCTGCACTCCTTAAGGACTGCCTGACGCTGGGGAAGTAGGGCATGTAGCTGCCAGCATAAGGAACATTTCAAGAATATGTCTGCTACTGCTAAAGATGTCCTAGAGAACAATACAATGGGGTATGGCTTCTGGGGAGAAAGAAGGAAGTTCAAAGACAATGAAAGAAGGAGTAATATTTAACCAAAGCAAAAGAACAAAATGATTTACAATTACTTTAGAAATAGCTATTTACACACAAATAATTAATATGCTAATCAAACATTCACTTTATCTAATCACTGAAGTAAGCTTTCAGGAGTTACCTGTTTGACAGTCCTTCATTAGCTCTGTTAGTCACTATATGTACTTGAAATGAGTAACACTGAGTTTCTCTTAAAAATATTAGATAATTCAGATTTCCCACTGGCCCAGCCTGGCCTTTTTTCTGGTCAGAAACACTCAGCAAAGCTTTTTCAATGACTTTTTTCACCATCAGTGAATGAATTATTCCTGCATTTAGATGACTAAATCACTCTGGATGTTGTGTTGTCTGCAGGTCTTTCCTCTTTGAGTATTTTGTGGGACATTATGTTGTTTGGATATGTGATTATTTGGTTGTTATTATTTGAAATTGGAAACAGTGCTGATTGCTAAAGGGCATCCAGAAAGCTTGCTGGTACTTTTCTGCCATGACCAATTTTCCTCTCTGAAGGAAAAATTCTTCTTGGTTCTCTTGGCAGATGTTTAGGTAATGTGGAATGACTACTTCCAGCTAAGGTTTTATGAATAGTTTTTCAACTCCAGCAAAAACATGGTGAACTTTTCCCCATTTTATGAACACAATCAAAAGGTTTCCTAAATCCTTTTGATATTCAAGAGAAACAAAAGCTAGTTATTACAAACCAAGCCAATTCACTCAGTCACAATAAGGGGAAAAGACTGGAGAGACTCCACTCATGAGTCATTCTGGAAAGCTTCACAATAAGTCCAGGTTTCACTTTGTTCAGCACTGAAATCTGGTTACAAGAACATGACAATATCATTTCCCCAAGATCCAGTTTCTGGATCTTTATTATCCCTTGATAACATATTAATTTTCAAGGGAAGAAAAATCAAAAGGGACACAATGGATTTCTGACAGACTCAGTTAAGCTTTTGCTGCTTTTCTTCTATAGATCAGATTATGTTTAGAAAGTCCTTGTCTTTTTTTCCCCTCCTGGAACAGTCACTCATAAAAAAACTCCTGTTACATTTCTGGAGGGCTATATCATTCTCAAATAAATATCATAGGAGAAACATAAAGTCCTAAAATAATATGTGACACCACAATTCTCACTATGAAAATAAGGAGTAAATACTGCCTGGAATGCCTGCATGTGCCCATGTCTGACCAAGAGCATTTGAACAGTTTAATCCAATTCCCCAGAAAGACTAGATATATTCACTACCAGATTCAAGATTTTGATCTCTGTGTTGGTGTCATCTTTATATACATTGTTATTTTATAAAAATAAATCTTTCTATCTCATCATTATCGATTAATTAAGCATACACATATTTTTGCAGGATACTAGAAGCTGCATTAGAATTAATACAAAAAGAAAATATTGTGCTAGTGTTTGGGAAATTCATCATTATAATCTGTGTAGCAGAAGACAATTTAATCCATCAAACATTTATAATATGTCTACCAAGTACAATTTGCCATAATAGGTAGAAGAACTCTTCAGTATTTCAAGGATCTGTGACATTATCTTACACTGTGAGTGCTAACTTTGCTAATGCATATTGCAATTGGTCAGTTAATGTATGTTTTTGACAGATTCTACAACCAAAATATTTGTCTCCCTGTGGTGTCTCATTCTGGCGATGAGAATTCTCTGAATTCAGATAGGCTGTTTCTCTGCATTAGACATATAGTCTCTCATTGGATCTACACTCTATACATTTCTAAAATTTTAGAATCTGCCAGAGTTTATGCCCTTCAAGCATGGCCTTAAAGAACCTAGGGTTACCTCCATACCACAACAAAGTATTAGAACAGGTTTTTAGGAAAGAAGACATTAGATATACAAGGATGAAATGAGATACAATCTCTACACAAGGAGCTTACAATCTAAATGGAAATGGTGTAAAAAATAAAAATAATGTTAATATAAGCTATACCATGAAAATTGCCCAAACAAATCTGAAAAGATTGGAGTTAGGAGGTGGTAGGAGGGAAAGGAAGAGATTAAGGAAGACTTTATGGAGGAGATAGCCCTTGAGCTAGATTAACAGATTGATTAAAGGAAAGGATTTCAACATGTTTAGGTATGAAGGGAGATAATTCCACTCATGGGAGATAGTGTGTACAAAGGTCTACAGATAGGAAAGGTCAGGAATAATTTTGATAATAGTGAATAGTTTGATATAGGTAGAATAGGTAGAATGAAAAGTGTGTGAAGGGAAACAGTGTGGGATAAGGGAATTTGGGTTCAATTATAGAGAACCTTGACTGCCAGTCTAAGGAAGTTTAATTTATTTGGTAGTCAATAGGAAGTCACTATGTCTTTTATCAGATAATGTAGTTACAGCAGCATATTAATAACAATAAATAATCAACAGAATTTTAAATATAAAAGGTTAATACAATAGCTATTTGTCCTGGTACTATTTCTAACAAAATACCATTTTTTTAAAAATGAAAAGAATGAGCTGCTGCTGTTGCTGATGATGATAGTTATCATAATCATCAAGAACAATAAATGGAAGGGTTTATAAAATTGATTCAAAAATGTGTAACTGCCATCGTATATTATACAAAGGATGTCATACTTATTTATTGATGTAAATTATACAAGAAAATATATCACCATAGTTTTCAAAAATGTAACACAAAAAAAATCTAGAAAGACATTACTGGGTGGTCAGAATTACATACTAGAAGTGGTGTATATTTCATAAACTAAGAGAAAACAAATCACTAAACTATAAGAGTAGACATCAAAATTCCTGCAGAAATCAACAAATCAACTACATTGGAGATAAAGCATTATCACAGACAAAAATATCACATATATCCACCTAGACCTAACAATGATACTTAAAAGTTTAAAAATGTTCAAAAAGTTATTTCCATCACAAATATTTCTAATATTCAGGCTATGTGCAATAAAAAGTTTTAAATATATAGTAATAGAAAAAATGTGGGATTAGGATGAAGTCATATCATCCTGTCTGGCACTAGTATTGTCCTAAAGATAATTTCTGGGCACCCGTAGAAGATGAATTTATACCTCAATACTTGTATTCACTTACACAAAAGAGGTTTTTTCACCTCCCTGGTCAAGAATCTGCAGGATACTATACATTAAACAGTAAGAGTAAAGTAGTGACTTGTTCAAGGACCACTTTCTGAATTTCACTGAATTAAAATAAGAATGAGATAATAACTGTAATAATGCTTCACAGTTTTCAAATAATGACTTAAATGTCTTTAGCACTTTATGGATTGCAAAACATTTGATTTGCATTACCCCTTTTGATCCTCTCAACAACCTTGTGATGGAGATTCTAATATTATCTTCATTATATAAAGAATCCGAGCCTGAGAGAAGTCAAGTGACTTGTTCAAAGTCACATGGATAGTAAAGTGTCTGAGGAAGGATTCAAACCAAGTTATGAATCTCATCATATCTATTATATCACCCAGCTGTACATTAAAATTTTTGAAACACTTTTGTTAAGATTGCTGTAATAGTAGTTTGCAGACTAGATTAGAGAATTAAGAGCTGAGATACATGGAAACTAGTATTACAAAAGTCCAAGTGAAAGCTAAGGAGGACATGAAGTGGGGGGCTGGTCAAAGAGGTGGAAAAATTCCACTTAAGACTATATTTTGCTGTGTTTTATTTTTACTCCTAAGACTGGTGTTTTAGAAAACATTAATATTCTTCTGAGTTTCTTTTTTTAATTAAATTTTATGTTTATTCTTAGTTTACATAATTAATTTCCACAAGATTTTGAGTTACAAATTTTCTCCCCATATTTCCCCTACCCACCACCCCAAAACAGTGATCCCACTGTATACCGCCTCTCCCAACCTGCTCTCTCCTATATCCTCCCCCATACCTACTATGACTTTCCAGTAGGGCAAGATGGATCTCTTTACCCCAGTGCGTGTATATCTTATTTCCCAGTTGCATGCAAATACACATACACACACACACACACACACACACACACACACACACAC
>NW_027185597.1:1628305-1709151 GCF_028583685.1 Petaurus breviceps papuanus | reverse complement strand
ACACACACACACACACACACACACACACACACACACACTAAAATTGGATTTTAAAACTTTGAATTCCAGATTCTTTCCCTTCCTTCCTCCTCACCCACCCTTACTGGCAAGATAAGCAATTCAATACAGGTTGTACATGTGTAGCTACGCAAAACATTTCCATAGTAGATATATTGTGAAAGATTGACTATATTTCCCTCCATCCTATCCCTTCCCACACTTGTTCTATTCTCTACTTTGATCCTATCCCTTTTCAAAAGTGTGTGCTTCCAACTTCCCTCCCCCCCCCAACCTGCCCTCTCCTCCATCATCCCCTGTCTCATACCCTTCCCCACTACTCTCCTGTAGGGCAAGATACTCTATTTAGTGTATATGTCATTCCCTCCCTAAGCCAAATTCAATGAGAGTAAGGTTGACCTATTCCCTTTTGCCTTCCTGTTCTTCCCCTCCATTGTAACAATTTTCCCTTGCCTCTTCTATATGAGATAATTTACCCAATTCTGTCTCTCCCCATGCCTTCTAATTATATTCCTCTCTCACCTCTCAGTTTCACCTTTTAAGTATCATCCCTCCCTATTCAATTGGAACTGTGCCCTCTGTCTATGTATACCTGTACACATATATACACACACTCACATATGTTTAAATATGCCCATATACCCTCCTATATAGACATATATATGTATGTCTACCTACATACATATATAAGTATGCGTGTGTATATGTGTGTGTACAGTATATATACACACACACAAACATTTATATTCCCTTCATCTATTCTCATACTGAGAAAGGTTTCAAAAGTTAAAATTATCATTTTTTGATGTAGGAATGTAAGTAGTTCAACTTTGATAAATTCCTCATGATTTCTTTTCCCTGTTTACCTTCTCATGCTTCTCTTGCTTCTTGTATCTGAATGCCAAATTTTCTATTCAGCTCTGGTTTTTTCATCAAGAATAACTGAAAGTCCTCTGTTTCATTGAATGACCATATTTTCCCCTGAAACATGATATTCAGTTTTGCTGGGTAGGTGATTCTTGGTTTTAATCCCAGCTCCTTTGTCCTTCAGAATATTATATTCCAAGCCCTTTGATCCCTCAATGTAGAAGCTGCCAGATCCTGCATTATCCTGATTGTGTTTCCACAGTATTCAAATTGTTTCTTCCTGGCTGCTTGTAATGTTTTCTTCTTGATCTGGGAACTCCAGAAGCTGGCTATAATAGTCCTAGGAGTTTTCTTTTTGGGATCTTTTCAGGAGGTGATTGGTGGATTCTTTCAACCTCTATTTTGCCCTCTGGTTCTAAAACCTCAAGACAATTTTCCGTGAGAATTTTTTTTTTTTTTTTTGCTTTTTGGAGGGCAGTTGGGGTTAAGTAGCTTGCTCAAGGTCACACGGCTAGTTTTGTGTGTGTGTGTGTGTGTGTGTGTGTGTGTGTGTGTGTGTATGTTAAGTGTCTGAGGCCGGATACCAATTCAGGCCCTCCTGACTCCAGGGCTGGCACTATACTCACTGCACCACCTAGCCACCCCTGAGAGTTACCTGAAGGATGATTTCTAAGTTCTGTTTTTGATCATGGCTTTCAGGCTATCCAATAATTTTTAAATTATCTCTCCTGGATCTATTTTCCAGGTCAGTGGTTTTTCCAATGAAATATTTCACATTGCCTTCTATTTCTTCATTTGTTTGGAACTGTTTTATAGTATCTTGATTTCTCATAAAGTCACTAGCTTCCACTTGGTGTAATCTAATTCTGAAGGAATGATTCTCTTCAATGAGCTTTTGAGATTCTTTTTCCATCTGGCAAATTAGGCTTTTTAAGGCATTCTTCTCCTCATTGGCTTTTTGAACCTCTTTTGCCATTTGCATTAATCTATTTTTTTAAGGTCTTATTTTCTTCAGTCAGGTTGTTGACTCTCTTCATGATTTCCTTGCCTCATTCTCATTTATTTTTTCAATTTTTCCTCTACTTCTCTTATTTGGTTTTCAAAATTCTTCTTAAGCTCCTCTATGGCCTATAACCAGTTCATATTTTTCTTGGAAGCTTTTGGTGCTGCAGTTCTGACTTCACTGTTTTCCTCCTATTCCATGCTTTCATCCTTTTTGTCCCCAAAAAAGGAATCCAAAGTTGGATTGCTATGCTTCCTTTGCTTCCTTTGCTTGCTCATGTTGCCACTCAATTACTTGACTTTTGAGCTTTTTGCCACAGTAGAACTCTGCTTCCAGAGAGGAAAGCTTTGTTCCAAGTCTCTGAGGTTTTCACAGCTGCCAGAGCTATTAGTTGGGTGCTCTCTCAGAAGCCTCCACTGTCTCTGGCACCTGGTCACCCACCCACCTAGACAGCAATCCAGGTCCAGGCAGGTTAAAACAAAAGCAATTACCCATAAGAATGGTTGTTTGGTCACCCTACAGTCTGCAGGCTAGGAGCTCTGAAGCAGCCATGCAGCACCGCTGTGCCTCAGCCACTTCTTCCTTGGGAGGGGCAGAGGCTGTAACACACTCCCAGACTCCCAGTTCCCAAAGTCCACTGACTTCTCACTTTGTCTTTGGCATCTATGGGTTGATAATTCTGTAAACCACCAGAGCTACTGGTGATCTACTCTCCCTAAGTCCCTCTAATCTCAGCTAGTCAGGCTGCCCTGAGGCTAAAACCCAGGCTCACATGGGTCTGGGCTCTGCTCCCAGTGTGCTGTGATGAACCCTTCCAGTCAGTCTGCTGGGCTGTCTTCAGTGGGAGGTTTATGTCTCTCTGTCACTTTGTGGGTTCTGCAGCCCTAAAGTGTGTTTAGAGTCATTTTTATAGGTATTTGAGGTGGCTATGGAGGGAGTATATAGAGTTTTCCTACTTCTATGCTGCCATCTTGGCTCCTCTAAGAGTTTCTTTTTTAAAAAATAAAAGTCCTTTATTTTGTACTTTGAACATAGGCATATACAATGAATAAATGCCCCTCTTGAAATCACTTAATTACCATGAATTTCCAGTATCTTAAAAGACAGAAAATCACATGTATCCTCTGCATCTCTTTTGTGTCCTTTTTGGTCTGATTTAGCATTGTTCTGTATAGCTCTGCCAAATGCTTTAACATCATCCTTATTTAACCACAACTACTGTTTTATTTGATAAAAAAAAAATTGACTCATAAGTGGGTCAAGCTGTCCCAAGGTTAAGGCAGCACTGAACATACTTAATGCCTGCTAAAATCAAAGAGAGGTCAATATATTCTGAAACTCTTCAGCAGTCTGTGGAAGAGATTCTCCAGGTGAATTATAAGGCAGCAATTGCTCTTGGACTTTAGCATTGGCAGAATAGGAGCCATGATCTTTGGAATCAGGCCACTGGCCAAGTCAACTGAAGACAGTGCTGGGCTTGGACTAGCTGAAGAGGTAACAACTAGAACAGTGGATACTGGAGGAAGATGACAGCTCAATGTGCAACTTAAAGAGCAAGGAGACCAGTGTCCTCTACAATTCATGAATTTCTTTTTAAATCATTACTAAATATTAACCAATCAGATCTCACTTCAGTACCTCAATTTGCAGAGAGCTCATTACTCCACAAGAATATATGTGTGTGTATGTATACATATATGTGTGTGTGTGTGTATGTGTATGAGAAAGAAAAAAGCAAAACAAACAAAAAAAAAGAAAGCAGATAGTACGCTTCAATCTGCATTCAGACACTATATTTCTTTCTTTGGATGTGGATTGTATTTTCCAACATGAGTCTTTTGGAGTTGTTTTAGGTCCTTGCATTGCTGAGAAGAGCTAAGTCTATCAAAGTCAGTCATCACACAATGTAGCTGTTACTGTGAATGAAAAAATATATATTTTTAATGAACTAAGTATTTAAAAAATTGTTCCTTATAATTTCTAGTCATTGACTGTAGTTCTTTCTCAGAGTAAGGGCAATACCACAGAATAAGTCTATTTTCTCTTCCATATGATACTCCTTTAAGTATTTGAAAACATTTACTTTAGTCATTTTTGTTTTTACTCAAGAGAAATATCTTCTGTTCTCTTCATCATATGACATTGTTTCAAGACCTCTCTACTGAGGGTGTTTCCTGCATCATCATGCCCTAGATACACTAACTTTGTGAGCATCCCTGATAAACAGAAGTATATATAGAATAATTTTACAAATATAAATAAATGTGTATACGCACACATACACACCTATTTGGGTCTAATGGTAACCATGTCTATGTGTGTGTATGTATGTGTATGCATATGTATATATGTGTATGTATATATATATATATATATATATATATATACACACCCACATACCTATTTGGGTCCAATGGTAGCCATCTCTAAGGTAGAGAAGGGAGGGAAGAAAAACAATTTACATCATAATTTTGTTTTATATTTGAAAGGAATAGTAAGTTGTGCATAGTAGATTTGCAGGTTCATGGTCAGTCAACTGTTTTTAATTGTACTATATTATGGAAATGCTGGTTTTATTCCATAAAATAAAAATAAAAATTTTTAAATGGTAAGTAAAACTGAACATTCTATTCCAGATGTTCTTGAATACAGGAGAACTATTGTTTCCCATAAGCTAGAAATTATGCATCTAGTAATGGAGCATAAATTTACATTGATCATTTTTAGCATCTTGTTGGTTTATAGTGAACTTGTGATCAAATACAAACTTCACATAATTTTGGAAGAAACTGCTACTGAATGCCATCTTCCCCACTATTTGTTCAATTGATCATTTAAACTAAATGCAGAAGTTTGCACTTATCACTAAGATATTTGACTTTATTTCAGTATGTTTTTTCAAACAAATTGAGATGATTTAAAAACTTGGATTTGTTATTTATTTCATTAGATGAACTACTTAGCATCTCTATCTGTGATTTCTCAATCATTACCAATAGAGGACATCTGAATTCTTTCAGCATTCTGGGATGCAATTATTCTGGGCCTAGGGTCTTAAATTGATTTAAAGTAGCTAGATACTCTCTCTTACTATCTCCTCATCTTTCTCATTACATTTCTTTCTTTATGATGTTTGCTCTACCTTTCACAGTTTAAAGACAGTAATCCTGTGGACAAAATTCATTTCAATTCAATTGAATGAACATGTTTTAATGTTCAATGTGCAGAGGAAAAAGTGGAATCAAAACAGGACTTGAATAGCTCTGCCAACTGTTAACATTACACCACCTTTCCTGAACCCTGACTGAGCTTATTTTATCCTTAAGGGGGCCCATAACTCAGTAGCAGTGACTGACTCAGCAGGAAGGAGATGGCTTCTTATGGTCACATAGGGAACCATCATCGATGGGCGCTCTATAGCAAGTCTCCAAATTATAAAGACCTTCAGAAGCTCTTAAAATACAGTGAAGTGCAAACTCCCTCACCATTCCCACATTTCATATTATTGATCTCCTAGTGATGTTCTTGGCTGTGAATGCTCTACCTTTATATCGCAGCTTCCCATTGAAATTGTCATAACTGTTCTGGCCTGGATTTTGGATTATTCCTATTCTCTTCTTAATATATAATACTACAGACTCTCAAGGGTAGCTAGATGGTACAGTGGCTAGAGTGTCTGGCCTGGAGACAGGAAGATTCACTTTCCTGAGTTCAAATCTGCCCTCAGACACATCCTAGCTGTGTGATCCTGGGCAAGTCACTCAACCCTGTTTGCTTCAATTTCCTCATCTGTAAAAAGAACTGGAGAAGGAAATGAGAAACCTGTCCTGTATTTTTGCCAAGAATACTCCAAATGGGGTTACAAAGAGTTGGACGCAACTGAAAATGACTAAACAGTTATAGAATCTCAAAATTTTATAATTAGAAATAACCTCCAAGTCCAGCTAATTCAACCCAGGCTTGAAACAAGAACCCCTTGTACCACAAACCAAATAATTTGTCATCCCACCTTCATTCAAAGACCACCAGTGAGAGAGAACCTTCTAATTCCCAAGATAGCCCATTTTACTTTAGGATATGTCTAATCATTAGAAAGATTTTCCTTACATCAAGAAAGCATCTGCCTCTTTGCAGTTTCCATCCTTTGATCTTAGCTCTGCCTTCTGGAGTTAAGCAGTCTCGGTGTAATTTCTCTTCTGTGTGAGGGCTCTTCAAATACTTCAAGGGTGCTTCATGTTCCTTAAACTTTCTCTCCTCCAGGTTAAGCATCTCTACTTCCTTCAACCAACCTTTGCACGTCACTAACACAAAGCCTTCTACAATCCTAGCTGCCTTCTTCCATCCCTTCTTTAACTTACTCAAGTCCTTTCTCAAAAGAGGAGCAGAAATATAATCTCAAGACTACAGAGAAGGTCTGGGCTTGGCAGAGTAGAGTGGAAATGTCACAAATCCTGCATATTATGCCTCTTTGAATTCAATCTAAAATAGCATATGGCTATCATACGGATTCATATTTACCTTGAAATCCAATAAAAAAAAATCTTTTTTCATATGTATTACCTATAGTACCCTCCCACCAAATCAGGCATTTTTTTCCCTTGTCTTTGGCGAATTTCCCTAACATGTTGACTGCATTGGGCAGGGCAAGATGATACCTCCCCAGTCTATCTCTCTGAATACAGTTTTAAAAGCACATGCTCTCCCTCCCTCCCTCCATCCCTCCACACACCTCCTCTCTCTCCCTCAACCTCTCCTTCTCCTTCTCACTCTCCTTCTTCCTCTTTATCTCCCTCTTCCTTCTTCCCTCTTTCTTTCTTCCCCTCCCACTACTTTTTTCTCATTCTGTACTTTAGATTTCCTGCCAATTCTTTCAGTCCTTGTCTACATGCCTCTGCTTCTACCTTAAATCTCATCCTTTTAACAACTGACTACACTTCTTTCTTTAAATGCCTTGCTTATCAGTTCCATTGTTTAGAATCTCCCATTTCTCATGAGCTAGAATTCTTAACCATGGGATCATGTTAACTTTTTCTACAGATTCCTGAAATCTCTTTAATTGAATCCTATGCTACATGCAAAGACAACATATTCTATATTACCTTCCCTTGCAATCACCAGCTCCAAAGTGACACAGTCACTCTTTCCTAAGGTTCCTGTCACTTCCATATCCTCAACCATTTTCTCCTTATCAGTTAGAATTAAGTCCAGAAAAGCACTCCTCCTTGTTGATTCCTCTGTCTTCTGAGTAATGAAATTGTTCAGCAAGGAAAGTCAAAAATTTATCAGAAGCGCTGTTCTTAGCTGAATTGAACTCCCATCAAATGTCAGGATGTCAGTATAGTAAAAAAAAAAAAAAGCCCCATCTATAGTCTATCTTGCTTCTGCACCAGTATTGTCGTCTGTATTAGGAAGGCATTGTACATATTGTCTGACGAGTCAGTTTGTAGTAGACTTACATAAAACTCACTCTTCCTTTCTCTTTTATTTCCATGTTATGCTTTCTAGTGCATTTCCATTCTCAGCTTCATAAATTCCCATACAGATATTTTCCTTTGATTTTTTTAAACAGATAATGTTACTACCCTTTCTCTCCATTTGAATTTGTTTATTTGGAACAAAGAATGCCCTTCATTGTTATTTTCCAAGGGAGTATCTCATCCCAAATGATTTTAATACCTGTGAAACATGTGCTAAATAACTGGAGATAGAATGTTTTTTAATTTAGATTTAAATGCTTGCTCAGATACTTACCACATGATCCCGGGCATGTCACTTAACCTATATGACCCTCAGTTTTCTCAAATGTTAAATAAGGATAAATAATAATAATAATACCTCTCTCACAAAATTTCTTGAGGCTTAAATGTAGAGTACTTTTCAAACTTTAAAGTGTGATTTTTCTTGTTATTCAGTCACTTCTCAGTTGTGTCCAACTCTTTGTAACTTCATTTGGAGTTTTCTTGGCAAAGACCCTGAAGTGGTTTGACATTTCCTTCTCCAGCTCATTTTACAGATGAGGAAACTGAGGCAAATAGGATTAAGTGACTTGTCTAGAGTCACACAGTGAGTGTCTGAGCCATACTTGAACTCAGGAAGATGAGTCCTCCTGACTCCAAGCCAGGCACTCTATCCACTGTGGGCAACTAACTGCCCAAAGTGTGATATGAACATCAAGTATTTGTAATAGTCATGGTAGTAATATTTATCTCCTTGTGTTAAAATTTCAAGCTCACATTTTAAAGCTACCTTCTTTTTCCTTAGCCACTTAAATATGAGATCATACAGAACTATAAGATCATAGAAGTAAAGTAGTAGGAATCTTATCAGTCTTGGTCTCTGACCTCCTGATTTTACAGATGAGCAAATTAAATCCCAGAGAGTTTACATGGCCAGCTGAGGATCACCCAGCTAGTTTCTGAAATGAGATATAGGGTTAAGTTAGATATTTAGGCTCCACCCAAGTCTTTCTCACTCTAAGTGTAGTACCCTATCAGTTTATACCAATACTATATTTTCCTAGCACTCTTTATTGTTGTTTTCTCAAGGGAAATACTACAATCCTTGTAATATTTCTCTTCATCCTGTCATTCTTGTTCTTCTTTATAGCATCTGTTCTTAACCTTATTGGTGTCTTTATGACTGTTTTTAGGCAAGCTGGTAAAACCAACAATTCTCTCTTTGGAATAATGTTTTAAAATCCATCAGATAAAATACAAGGTATTACAAAGGAAACCAATTATTTTGAAGTACTGTTATCAGAATATTTCTAAAATAATAAGTTCCCAGAGTCCAGGTTAAGCAGTTTTGCTCTATCTGGTTATATATCTAAATTTTTTTTTCCTCCATCAAACTTTGCTTGAAATTTATACTTGATTGGACTGACCAATCTGGGGCCAAACACATCATTCCTGATACTTGTATGATTCACTTTATCATCTTTCCAAAGTTCATTTTTCTAGAATTATATGGTATAGTTCAAGGGCAGTAGAATCTCACTTATCTAGAACTCAGACAACTGGTTATCTCACCTGTTAGGAATACAGCTACCAAGCAGCAAATAAACATAAAAAGGTCACTAAACACAGAAATACCAAAGTGTGTGTACTTTATACTTTGGAACATCTCTCTCAGAGTCTACTGTCTCTTACTTTGGGAATAATTTTACAGAGCTTGATATTCTAGTTTTTAAGCTCACAGTAGAGGGAATGCAGCAAATATTGGTGATGGGCTCTACTAAAGACAGTCATACTGACAGCAGTGAAATGAGAGAGATGATAAGGGAAGCAATAAATGGAGAGAAAATTTTCTTAAAAAGGAGACTCAGAAATTGAAATCACACAACCATAAGGGCATAGCACCTTATGTATTTGAATGTATTCTGAAGGCATCACTATATAATACAGAATGTTTATAATGATGACCTACAATGAAAAATAAAAGGCTTAATTATGTTCACTATAGACTTGTTTTAAAGGCAGCCAGTTCTTCAATTACTCTAAGAAAGATTCTCATCCAAAATGCTTGAAATGACAACAAAAAGACTTGCTATTTAAAGATGTATTTTCTCAGTTATCTGGAAACATCAGAAATACATACTGACTTATTCCCTGGGTATTCCAGATGCCCAAACTTTTATTATGCTGTTCTGCAGTATGATTTTTCATAGCCAGCTGTTCACTCCCTTCACATATCTTTCTTTCTTTTCCAAACTCACATCAACTGAAAGGGAAAATGTAAACACCACCTGTATTCACCAGCCCTTCAGAGTCTCTAGTCATATTGTTTCGATGTCTTTTGGCCATATCTTTTGTTCCTGGGAGAATCAATAGAATTGGGTAGCAATCAGCATCTATGAAATATTCTTCAGGCCCCCTATCATAATTTGGACACAAATTACAGGAAGAAAGCACATCTCCTGATGTATCATTTAATGCTACCTATCATTACCTTCCTAACCCTCAGCAGGGAGACCCCAAACCTCTCAAAAGCTCTGGGGATAGTGACCACCAACCTACCAGGGGTTAATACCCATGAACTTTTCTTAATGTTAAGAAAACTTAATTAATTGTAAAAAAAAAAAAAGGGGGGGTGGGTATGACAGATTTGCTTCCTTATTCCAAAACTTAGTCCAAATAATAGTGTCCAAAGCATTAATGATTACATTGTCTAATTTTGTGTTGAATAGAAATGTCAGTTTGTGACTGGAGAAAGCAGAAAGCTTTTCGTAATTAAATACAAACTTCATAAAATCATTTCATCATTAGTGCTTGTGAAACCTTGTCTGTTTAGAGAGATTTACAATCAATATTCACTCCCTGTGTATAAAAGTGATCTAATTACCTGTTTCCCTAACAAAGAAAGAAATTGAAAGGAACTGAGTGACTTACTCAGAGTCACCCAGCACTGGCACATAAGCAGAAAATAGGAACATTTCTACAAATAATGAGCATCAATGCCGTATAATACTGTTAGCTTTTTCCTTTGAAGAAATGAAGTAACAAGAAGTATAACTTTTCACACTGTACCTGGTCCATGATAAGTGGAAAATATTTTTTTCTTTCATACATTAATTCATTCATACTGTAGCATGACTTGTTTTGAAGAAGAGCACAAAGCAAGAGATGGGTTCCATGAAAGTAAATACCAGTGTTGTGCATCTGGGCCACTAGGTGGCACAGTGGATAGAGCCAGGTCTGGAGTCAGGAGAAACTGAGTTCAAATTTGTCTTCAGACATTTACTATCTATGTGACCTTATCAAATCACATAACCTTGCTTGCTTCAATTTCTTCACCTATACACTGAATTGGAGCAGGACATGGCCAATCATTTAAGTATCTTTGCCAAGATGTCCTGAATAGAACATGATAATGTCACAAAGAGTCCAACATGACTGAAACAATTAAATAACATCACCACAAAAATGTGTCTCACCCAAAGTTACCTACCAGATCTGCCAGTTCCACATCCCCTCAACCTTAATCCCTTCAAGATACTCTAGGCTGTCAGTCCCCAGACACCTATGGCTATCAGTCCTCTTCCCTGGATGTATTCCTAATAGCCTGGGCAGGGCCATGTGTCCCTTACCCCATCCTAATGTTGACCTGATAATGTTCTACTCAGGGCATCAGGGATTCTCCAGTATTACTTGTGCTAAAGGAAGAGACAATGGTCACTTCATCCCCTCTTGTCTCATTCAACAGCCTGGAGTAAGCTCCTCAGTAGCTCTATTTGCTCCTTATCGTCTTCTACCATTTTTTTTGTCTTTCTTAATTTGTTCATTTACTTTTAGTTTACAAGGTCCAGTTCCACAGTTCTTTGAGTTTCAAATTTTCTGCCCCTTCCTCCTCTACCCCCAACCCCCGTGGCGGCATAAATCAGATACAGGATCTACAGATAGTTTCACATTAGACACTGGTCAGGTTATAAAGAAGGATTGTATCACATGGAATGAACAATGGGAAAGAGGAAACAAAACAAAACAAGAAAGAGAGCAGGAAATTTGCTTCAATCTACATTAAACTCTGTTCTTTCTAGTTCTTTCTCTGAATGTAGACATCTCTCTCCATCATGAGTCTTTTGGAGCTGACTTATAGCCCTGCATTTCTGAGAAGAGTTTAGTCTATCAAAGGTGGTCATCACACATACATTGTATCTGTAATTGTGTACAAATTTCTCCTGGTTCTTCTCTTCTCATTCAGCATCAATTTGTATAAGCCTCTCCAGGTAAATATGTCCATATTTAATAATAATTTAATAAAAATAAGTCCATATAGTCTTCGTTTCTTATGGCACAATAGTATTCCATTACATTCATATATCATACATAACTTGTTTAGCCATTCCACAATTGATGGGCATCCCCTTAATTTCCAATTCTTTGCCATCAAAAAAAGAGCTGCTATAAATATTTTTGTACATATGGATCTTCCTCCTCCTTCTATGATCTCTTTTGGATACAGCCCTAGAAGTGGTATTGCTGGGTCAAAGGATATGAAGTTACTTATAGTCCTTTGGGCATAGTTCCAGATTGCTCTCCAAAATAGTTGGATCAGCTCACAACTCCACTGGCAATGTATTAGTGTTCCAATTTTTCCACATCCTCTCCAGCATTTATCATTTCCCTGTTTTATCATCTTAGCCAAACTGACCAGTGAGATGTGGTATCTCAGAGTTGTTTTGATTTGCCTTTCTCTAATCAATAGTGATGTAGAGCATTTTTTTCATATGTTTATAGATATCTTTAATTTTTTCCTCTGAGAACTACCTGTTCATATCCTTTGACCATTTATCAATTGGGGAATGACTTGTATTCTTATAGATTTGATTCAATTCTCTGTATATTTTAGAAACGAGGCCTTTATCAGAGACATTGGTTGCAAACATTCTTTCCCAGTTTTCTGCTTCCCTCTTAATCTTGGTTACATTGGCTTTGTTTGAACAGAAGCTTTTGAATTTCATGTAATCAAAGTTATACATTTTGCATTTTATAATGCTAATTCTTGTTTGGTCATGAAGTCTTCCCCTCTCCTTAAATCTGACAGATAAACTATACCTTGCTTTCCCATATTATTTACAGTATCATCCTTTAGACCTAGATCATGTACCCATTTAGACTTAATTTTGGTATATGGTGTTAGATAATGTTGATATGATCACTTATACTGATGGTTTTCCTAGTATTAAACCATCCTTATATTACTGGAATAAATCCTACCTGATCAAAGTGTATTATTCTTGAGATAAGTTGCTGTACTCTTTTTGCTAATATTTTATTCAAAATTTTTGCGTCTATGTTCATGAGGGAAATTGGTCTATAATTTTCTTTTTCTGTTTTATCTCTTCCTGATTTATGTATCAGTACCATGGTTGTGTCATAAAAAGAATTTGGTAGGACTGCTTCTTCAATAATTTTCCCAAATATTTTGTAGAGTATTGGAATCAATTGTTCTTTGAATGTTTGATAGAATTCACTAGTAAATCTGTCTTACCCTGGAGATTTTTTCCTAGGGAGTTCACTGACGGCTTGTTCAATTTCTTTTTCTGAGATGGGGGTTATTTAAGTAATTTACTTCCTCTTCCCTTAATCTGGGCAACATATATTTTAAAAATATCCATCCATTTCACTAAGATTGTCAAATTTATGTGCATATAATTTGGCAAAATAATCCCTAATTATTGTTTTAATTTCCTCTTTATTGGAGGTAGATTCACCCTTTTCAATTTTGATACTCATAATTTGGATTTCTTCTTTCTTTTTTATCATATTGGCTAAGGCTCTATCAATTTTATTGTTTTTTTTTTCATAAAACCAGCTCTTAGTTTTATTTATTAATTCAAAGTTTTCTTAATTTCAATTTTATCTCTCCTTTGGTTTTCATTATTTTTAATTTAGTATTTAATTGTGGATTTTCAATTTGTTCTTTTTCTAGCTTTTTTCATTGCAAACCCAAATCATTTACCTCCCTTTTCTCTAATTTATTCATGTATGCACTCAGGGATATAAAACTTCCCCTAAGAACCACCTTTGCTGCATCCCACAAATTCTGATATGTTGTCTAATTATTGTCATTCTCTTGAATGAAGTTATTGATTGTTTCTATAATTTCTTGTTTGACCCACTCATTCTTTAGGATTAAATTGTTTAATTTCCAACAAGTTTTTAGTCTGTCTTTCTATGGCCCTTTATTGCATATAATTTTTTATTGCATCATGATCTGAGCATGATGCATTTAACATTTCTGCCTTTCTGCACTGAATTGTGAGGTTTTTATGTCATAGTACGTTGTCAAATTTTATGTATGTGCCATGTACCACTGAGAAGGTATATGCCTTTTTATTCCCATTCAGTTTTCTCCAGAGATCTATCATACCTACCCTCTGTAAAATTCTATTCACCTCCTTAACTTCTTTCTTGTTTATTTTGAGGTTGGATTTATCAAGTTCAGAGAGGGGAAGATTAAGGTCCCCCACTAGTCTAGTTTTGCTATCTATTTCTTCTTGTAATTCCCTTTCCTTCTCCTCTAGCAATTTGGATGTTATACCACTTCTTGCATATATGCTAAGTATTGATATTGCTTCATTGTCGATAGTGTCTTTTAGCAGGATCTAGTTTCCTTCCTTATCTTTTTTAATTAGATCAACTTTTGCTTTTGCTTTATATGAGAAAAGGATTGCTACCCTTGCTTTCTTTTACTTTAGCTGAGGCATGATATATTTTACTCCAGACTTTTACCTTTACCCTTACCCTGTGTGTATCCCTCTGTTTCAGATGTGTTTCTTGTAAACAGCATATTGTAGGATTATGGTTTTTAATCCATTTTGCTATCCACCTGCATTTTATGAGAGAGTTCATCCCATTCACATTCACAGTTATGGTTACCTCACAGTTATGATTACTATCTGTCTCTTTCCTTCCGTTCTATTCCCTCCCCTTTTTATGCTTTTATTTTTCTCCCATTCTCCCTTCCCCTCCTTAAGAGTTTTCCATTTGACCACTGCCTCCCACAATATTCCCTACTTAGCTTCCCTCCCTTTTGCTCCCCTTCCCCCTTCCTTACTCCCTTCTAACCCCTCCTTTGTAGCCCTTCCCCCTTCCTGCTACCTGTATGATATGATAGATTTTTATACTTAATGTAATATGTTATTTCTTCTTTGAACCAAAATTGACAAGAACAAATCTCATATAAAGCTCTTCTCCCTCTCCTTTTTCCCTCTATTATGATACATTCTGTGTCTCTTCTTGATAGAGTCCTATGCTTAACTGGTTGTGTTATTCCCTCCTTGCACCAGAACCAATGAGGGAAAAGCCCATATAATGCTCATCTCCCTCCTTTCTTTCGCTTTACTATATTATATTTATGCCTCTTTGTGTGGCATAACTTACCCTTTTCCACTTCATTCTTTCCTCTTCTTCCATTGCAGTTCCTTTGTAGCCCTTAATAAGGTTTTTCTTAATCATTATTTTGTGTAATTTATACCCATACACTGTACTTGTCTATAAACAGTTTGCTCTTATTATATAACAGAGTTTGTGTGTGTGTGTGTGTGTGTGTGTGTTGTCCTTGTTTTCCTTTCTATGTCTCTCTTGTGTCTCATAACTGGAGGTTGAACTTTCCATTGAGCTCAGGCTTTTTCATTAGGAAGGTCTAGAAATCCTTTATATCATTGAATGATCATCTCCTTGCCTGGAAGAATATGTTCAGTTTCGCTGGGTAAGTGATCCTTGGTTGTAACCTGAGCTCTTTTGCCTTGTGAAAAATTGCATTCCACTTCCTCCAATCTTTCAGCTTATTGGCTGCCAGATCCTGTGTGATCCTCCATGTATTTGCACAGTATTTGAATTGTTTCTTTCTGGATGCTTGTAATATTTTCTCCTTTACCTGACAGTTTTGGAGTTTGGCCACAACATTTCACAGACTTTCCAATTTGGGATCTCTTTCCGGAGGTGACTGGTTGATTCTCTCAATTTCTGTTTTACGCTCTGGTTCTAGTATCTCAGGGCAGTTTTCCTTGATGAGCTCTTGGAAGATGTTGTCCAGGCTCATGTTTTCATCATGATTTTCCAGTAGACCTATGATTCTCAGATTATCTCTCCTGGATCTGTTTTCCAGGTCAGTTATTTTTACATTGAGATATTTTACCTCTTTTTCTAATTTTTTCATTCTTGATGTTTTGTTTGATTAATTCTTGGTTCCTCATAGAGTTATTCACTTCAATTTGGTTGATTCTAGTTTTTAGCACGTTATTTTCCTTGGTTAGTTTTTAGAGCTCCTTTTTCCATATCACACATTTTTCTTTTTAAGGAGTTGTTTTCTTCATTGTAATGTTTTTCTAATTTTGCAATTTTGATTTTAAAAGAATTATTCATTTTATCTTCTATCCCTCTCATTTGGTTTTCAAAATTCCTTTTGATCTGATCTCATCTAAGAATTCTTTCTGTGCTTCAGACTAGTTTTATGTTGAGGCTTCAGCTGTGGGTGTGGAGTCATCACTGTCCTCTGAATTTGGTTCCTCCCTCTCATGATAATAGGACTCCAGAGTCTTTGTCTTTGCAGCCTGCTTTTTACCCATTTTGAGGCAGGGCCTAGCCACATCCTTCCTCTATGGCTCCCAAGCCTTTACTGTTTAAAGTTTTGCCCTGGGGCAATAATTACTATGTTTTCAGGGTCAGAGGGGGTGATTGGAGTGGCCAGTATTCACTCTGCCATCCTGGTCCCTGGAAGTCCAGATAGGGGCTTTTTAAATTTCTAGGCTGTGGATTGGTAGTCCAAGCAGTAGCTGCTGCCCCTGGCAGGGGCCTGCATTTGACTCTTACCAAAGCTCTGTCCAGTCCCAGCCCTGCAGTGATAGGCTTGCCAGTGGCCCTTGTGGTTGGTGGGTCAACTTGCTGCCACATTGATCAGGCCTCATCTGGGTCTCTGCACCTGCCGGGATCATCTTCCCGGCCTCTGTGCTCCCCAGAGTCATCTTCCCAGCCCCTGTGCCACCTGGGGTCGTCTCTGCCAGTTTTCTACTGGGCCATCTGGACATTTTTTCCTCCTGAATTACCCTAGGTGCTAGAATCTTTAAGAATGGCTGCTCTTTTGGGTTTAAATTAATTCATCAAATCTACATTGAACTCCTTGTTGTTGTTCAGTCATTTTAGTCAATTCTGTCTCCCTATGACCCCATTTGTTTGTGGGGCAAAGACACTACACTGATATGCCATTTCCTTCTCTAGCTCATTTTAAAGATGAGAAAACTAAGGCAGGGTTAAGTGACTTGCCCAGAGTCACACACAGCTGGAATCTGAGGAACTGAAGTATCTGAGACCATATTTCAACTCAGGAAGAAGATTCTTCCTGATTCCAGGCCAGGCCTTCTATCCATTGTACCACCTAGCTAGTTTTTCCTAAGATAAAAACAAAACAAAACAACAACAGCAAAAAACAAACAAACAAAAACCAAAATAATTAGGCAGGGCCAGTTGGTGGTGCAGTGGATGCGGCACAGACCCTGGAGTCAGGAGTAACTGAGTTCAAATATATCCTGAGATACTTGATATTTACTAGCTGTGGGACTCTGGGCAAGTCACTTTAACAGTATTGCATCACCAAAAACAAACAAACAAAAAACAATTAGGCAAGTGAGTATTTATGGGCTTCAGCTGTGATTGCCTAACAATGAAAGTCAGAGAACACTGGGAAGTGATGATGTTGGAGAAAAACAAAAACAAAACAATTGCTGCCTGTACTTGCAGCACCAACTGAAACACGATGAAGATTGAAAGCATGCAAACGTTTATTGCATGCATGCTAAGCAAGTCTCAAATAAGCTTCTGAAGCACCTACATCATACTTTCTCATGGGAACTTCATGTAGTTTGTCACATGAGGCACCTAGCTTGCAACCTCTAGGAGGCCATTCCCGTGGGACATTCCCTTCTTCTCTTCTCATGTGTTACTTCTTTAACTATATAGCTCAAGCGGCCAGGGGTTTCAGGGATGGCTCAAATGTTCCAAGCCTCCCTTGCACAGTGTTGATGAGCAGGGGGTAGTGAGTGAACATCCTGAGATAATGGGCCCATATGGGTGGAAACAGGCTCAAGGGGGTCCTTGGCCTGGATTTGTGCCCATGGCAGACCCCTCAGAACTAACCCTTGACATCGCCCCCTACAAACAACAAAAACACTTTTCAGTACCTTCACCCAGAAGAATTTGGGTCAGCTTTACTTTCGTCTTTGAGACTATTATATTTTGTAAAGCTTGTCTCCTGAGAAGTTTTTGTGTAGCATAAAAGAGAATGGGGAGAAAAGTGTAAGTTAAGGAACTCAAAGTCTTGCATTCTCTCCACTATGATCATCTGTTTCCTCCTCTGGTGCTATACACGGTCCTGGTTGTTCTGTCTCCCCTAGGTCAGGCACTTGAGGGGCATCTGTGTTCCCCTGGAGGAAAAACTGGTTGTGGTCTACACTGAACAATCTCTAAACACATCAGGGTCCCATACCACTGAGGAGTTAGCCCGCAACGCAACCACAGGGTATTTTGAGCAATAGTGATCAATCTGGCCTCAGTCTGATGTCTCACTGCCCAACCCTGCCTATCATCCCTGTCATTTATGAGAGAGGTAGGCATCTGACTACAGGTTGTCCCTGTGAGTCTTTCAGTATTACCAGTGATACAAGACTTACACACACATACAACATTTAGAGAATGTCAAAGATAATAAATGATAAAATGTGAAATTAAATATAATCCTGTACCAGGTACACAAATATCAGACAAACAAGCCAATGTGCCAAAATGAATAGAGTTCCAGACAGGGTTCAGGTCCTATTTCACTCATTAGTTCTGTGACTCTAGAGAAGTCACTAAGTTTCAACCTCCTCATTTATAAAAATAGGTTTGTTGTGAGGAGTCAAGGAGATGCCATGTCAGGCACTTTTTATATTTCAAAGTGCTATGTAAATGTCATATGCTATTTTATGTTCATGTTTTTGACCTGAATAAATAATACTGTGAAAGTGTATGTCTAACTGTTCCTATATTTATTTTCCCATAATTTACATAATTAGTAGAGGAAGAAAAATTCTAACTGTATCAAGAAGGATGTCTAATTATACAGTTTTTTTTAGCTTAGAAGAGATTGCCTCATCAGGAAATATGGTTTAAAAATTCTACAATAAGCCCCCAAAGGTGTAAGCACTTTATCATAGGAACCAGATAAGTTGTTTCTAATTCTTACTCTTCAATAGGATAGACTATTTCTCATTCACAGTGTATTTTTACATTGAGGTGTAGAAGCACTCAGAAAGCCAATAAAAATGTTTGTCATCATTAAAACCCTTAGATCTTTTTTTTTAAACTCTCTATGCTCTAGCAATATTTCTAGCCATTGGATTATTTTTTTACTTAAGCCTGGCTGTCTTACTATACCTCATCCAGATTGGACTGCCCAACTAAAATAATTAGCATTTATATAGCAATTTGGGTTTGCAAAATGCTTTACAAATACTGTCTCTTTTGATACTCAAAACAAATCAGTAAGGGGAGTACTAGTCTTTTCACATTTTTTACAGAAAATGAGGCAAAGGAGAGGCTAAATGATTTGCCCTAGGTTACATAGCTAGTAAATGTCCAATATAGCATTTGAACTCAGACCTTCCTCAATCTATGGTCTAGCATTTTATCTGCTGTTCCACCAAGGGTATAAGAGAAATATACTACTCAGGCAACATCTCCACCATACAGTACTTTGTACAATAGGCAATTGGAACACAGGTTGTGAAGGGCAGTAATTAATAGGAATGGGCAAAGTGGAGAAGGAGATTGAAGTTTAAAGGAAATGTGGGAAGTAAAGCAGCGACAGGAGAGTCAGCTTCATGACTACACTGAACTGGTGGTTACCCTTGGGTATGAATTGAAAAGCACAGGGAAAGGTCCTCTTCCCCAAAACATTTCCTATGCTTTCATAGCCATATTAGATTAATGCATCAAATACTCACTAAGAACTCTCTCTATAGGAGGTTCTCCTGTGGGAGAGCCAAAAGGTAACAGCTTTCCAGGGATCTATCTTGTCAGAATCTATTATCAACAATAATGAAAGTATTAGAGATTCTGAGACTTTAAAAATGGGGAATTCAGCTATAAATCATTTAACAGGTTAACTAAGTCATATCAAGTGTGTTAGAAAATAAAACATATATATCTTAGAATCTGGAGATGCTGAGTTGAAATTTTAAAAAATGAGTTGGGGAGGCTAGAAGGTCCAACTCGGTTTGTTTGTTGGGCTTGATAGTAAAGTGAGTACATGGAGGGAAATATTAGGGGAAGGGAATGTGCAAGGAAATTTTATGTTCTTTCTAAGCAAGTAGTTTAACCTATTTGGATATCAAATTCTCCATATAAAAAACAAGACATTTAACCCACTTGACTTCTAAGGTTTCCTCTAGCTCTTAATACCTGGTGGTTTAGTAACAACATGTTTTGTTTTGTTTTTATCACAGTAAGACAAAAATAACATATGTATATAAAAATAGGGAACATTTAAAGGCTACTTGATTAGGTAGGTACTAGAGGTTGCATCATAGAATGAATAAGCACAGGTCAGCAAGACTGGCTAGGGGTAGAGTTGACAATAGTAGGTTACATAGGATTTTCTTTTCAAATGGGAATCCTGACAAGCCACAGAAAGGAAGACATGAACAAAAGCTTTAGGGAAGGTTAGGCATACAAATGGCAATTTCTGACCTGGGAACAGGATCTACCCTGGTGCTAATGATTAAGTAACTGACCTCATAGATTTTCAAAATCTACTAATGAAAACAGTCCTTTTAAATGATTAATCTGGAAGGAATCCCGTGGAATTCCTTTTATTATCAAAATATGATGCTTATATCTAAATCAGTAAGAGCAAAACCAGAAAAAAAAAACACTACAGACAAATTTCCCTAATGAATATTGATGCAAAAAAAATGAATACAATACTAGCAAGGAGCTCACAGCAATATAACAAAAGGATCATACACCATGAGCAAGTGGGATTTATGCCAGGAACTCAAGCCTGGTTCAATATTAGGAAAACTATCCACATAATTGACCATATTAAAAACAAAGCCAACATAAATCATAGGATTATCTCAATAGATGCAGAAAACACTTTTGATAAGAGACAATACTCTTTCTATTAAAAATACGAGAAAGCATAGGTATATCTACTTAAAACCATTAGTAAATATTATCTGTAATGCGGATAAGCCAGAAACCTTCCAAATAAGATTAGGAGTGAAGCAAAGATGTACATTGTCTACACTATTATTTAATATTGTACTAGAAATATTAGCTATAGCAATAAGGGAAGAAAAATAAAATGAAAGAATTCGACGAGGCAACAAGGAAACAAAACTATCATTCTTTGTAGATAATATATGATAGAATACTTAGAGAATCCTAGAGAATCAAATAAAAAACTATCTGAAACATTTAACAACTTTAGGAAAGTTACAAGAAATCATCAGTATTTCTATATATTACCAACAAAATCCAGCAACAAGAGATAGAAAGAAAAATTTCATTTAAAATAATTGTAGGGTGAAATTCAAGGAATTGTGGAATTAAATCCTGTAAACTAAAAGGAAACAAACAAATGAATAAATTAAAGAACTAAAAAAAATAATTGTAGGCAATATAAAATATAAAATACCTGCGAGTTTACCCACCATGACAAATCCAGGAAAAGCATGAACAAAATTACCAATCATTTTTCACACAAATAAAGTCAAATCTAAACAACTGGAAAAATATCAATTGCTCATAGGTATGCTGAGCCAATATAATTAAAATGACAATTCTACCTAAATATTTTACTTATTCTGTACCATTCCAAACTACCAAAAATTATTTTAAAGTTAGAAAAATTTTAACAAAGTTCATTTAGAAGAACACATGTTGAAGAATAAGAAAGGAATTAATGAAAAAAATGAGGAAGGTGCTCTAGCCATACCAGATCTCAAACTATTATGAAGCAATAATCAACAAAGCAATCTGGTACTGCCTAAAAGATAGAGTGGGGATCATTGGAATAGATTAGGTTCACAATACACAGTAGTAAATGACCAACGTGATCTAATCTTCGATCAACTCAAAGACCCAAGTTTTTGGTACAAGAATACACTATTTGACAAAAACTGCTGGGAAAACTGGAAAAGAATGACAGAAACTAGATATAAACCAACATCTTACACCATACCCTGAGATAAGGTCAAAATTGGTAAATGATTTAGACATAATGAGTGACATAATAAACAAATCAAGACAATAAGGAATAGTGTACCTGTAGATCTATGGAGAAGAATTTATGACCAAACAAGAGATAAAGAGCATTATGAAATGTAAAATAGATAATTTTTATAATATTAAGCAGCTTTTACACAAACCGATGAAACCAAGATTAAAAGGAAAGTAGAAAGCTGGGGGGTTGATTAAAGGAATAGTTTCTGATAAAGGCTTCATTTCTTAAACATATAGAGAACTGAGTCAAATTTAAAAGAACACAAGCCATTTTCCAATTGCTAAGTGGTCAAAGGATATGAACAGGCATTTTTCAGATGAACAAATCAAAGTTACCTGTAGTCATATGAAAAAATCCTCTAAATAACTATTGATTAGAGAAATGTGAATTAAAACAACTCTGAGGTACCACCTTGTATTATAAGATTGACTAATATGACAGAAAAGGAAAACAACAAATGTTGGAAGGGATACAGGAAATTGGGACACTAATGCACTGTTGGTAGGCTTGCAAACTGATCCAACCATTCTGCAAAGCAATTTGGGACTATGCCCAAAGAGCTATAAAACTGGGGATGTACTTTGATCCAGCAAAAGTTTTTTATCCCAAAGAGATTTTTAAAAAGTGTGTGTGTGTGTGTGTGTGTATGTGTGTGTGAAGACTTACTTGTACAAAAATATGTACAGCAGCTCTTTTTGTGGTGGAAAAGAATTGGAAATTGAGGGGATGTACATCAATTGAGGAATGGGTGAACAAGCTGTGGTGTATAAATTTAATGGAATATTGTTTTTCTACAAGAAATGACAAGCGGGATGCTTTCAGAAAAAACAGAAAAGACTTACATATACTGATGCAAACTGAAGTGAGCAAAACCAGAAGAATATTGTATATGGTAAGAGGAATATTGTTGGATGATCAACCGTAAATGACTTAGCTATTCTCAGTAATATAATGATCCAAGGCAATTTCAAAGGACTCATGATTCAAAGTCTACCCATTTTTCAGAGAACGAAATAATAAAGTCTAAATAAAGATCAAAGCATACTATTTTTCACTTTCTTTTTATGTTTTTGTTCATTTTGGCTTTTTTGGTCTGTGTCCTCTTTCACATCATTAATATAAGAATATGTTTTGCATGATTTCACATGTATAATCTATATCAAATTGTTTACTGTATCATGAAGGGAGGACAAGGAGGGAGGAAGAGAATTTGAAACTGTAAATTTTTTAAATGCATGTTAAAAATTGTTTCACATGAAATTGGGAAAAATATTATTAAAAAAGAAAGATTAAGCCAACTGTGAGTAATAAATGGAACAAAAGGGGGTGTTGGAAGGAATTTCAGTTAGTAGGCATTTGTATGAATGAAGAAAGTAATTTTAAAACGTCTGGAAATTCCCTAATAATTTGTTCTCATATTAATGCATCTCTCTGAGTTGTGAAATTGATGTAAGATGTTATCTGTTGTTTTTGTTGTTTTTTAAGAATGTAAACTCCTAGGGGTAGCTAGATGGCACAGTGAATAGAGCACTGTCTGTGGAATCAGGAGGACTGTAGCAGCAAGCACCCCAGCATGCCCAGGGTGGCTGCCAACACAGGTTCTTATATCTGCTTTTCTAAAGGAAAGCAACTCAAAATGGGTTAACAATCTTGCTTTAATCAATCAAACATATCATTTACATAGTTCAGGGGGATAAGGTCAGCACCCCAAACTTCAGAGTATACAGACAGAAACATTTCAAGCAAACAGGCCTCCAACTGTCCAACCATTACATCCATACCAAATCACAGTTACCAGAGAGGGAAGCATCAACATCTGGGTTTTTCAAAGCTGGGGTGCTCAACAATGGCTGCCTAGAGTCTTGTCTGGTCAAGTCACCTAACACTTCCCAAAGTGAGCCCCAAAACAAAGTCTCACATCAGAGATTATATATCTTTTTCCTAGGTCAGAGAATATGACAACCCTCTTGACCCACTGCCCAATCACAAAGCACCAAAGTGTGGGCATTCCTGAAAAACAAGCCTCCCTCCACAGGTTCCAGGTGCACTTAACCTAGGGGCAGGGAAGAGCTTAAAAATTTACATTCCTATAACATGGACCTGAGTTCAAATCCAGCTTCAGGAACTTAACACTAGCTGTATGACCTTGGGGAAGTCACTTAACCCCAACTGTCCTGGCTTCCCCCCTCCAAAAAGCAAAAAAATAAAAATAAAAGAATGTACCTTGAGGGCAGGAACTGTTTTTGTTCCTTTCAAGAATCAATGTTTTACATCATGGCTATCACAGAGTAAGTACTTAATAAATGTATATTGATTCACGCATTAATAAAGTATTAGTCCCATGGGTGAGGAGAGTGAAGTTGCATAATATGTTAAACTATAATTATCCATTTATCCCTGAGTTAGAATTATTTTTTTTTTAGTTTTTCAACAGAGAACATTGAAATCAGGGAAGGAAGCAGGAAAGAAAAACTGGACACACCCTGACCCTACTGGTGAGATGTAGGTATTTAGGAGACAGCATGTAGACACTTTTGGCAGTTGAACAAGGAAGAGAAAAATATTGAAAACAAACTTGACCTACTTCACAATTTCACCTAGAGGTAAACCAGTTTCTTACATGTGTCAGAATTTTTGAAACCTATTTGGTACAATCCATGATTAATAACTACTTATATCTTATTATAATTTATTATCATTTCCTATAATTTTCTTAAATAAGGCAGTATGGTATAGTAGAATGCTGGATACTCATAAGTGTAACATTATTACTGGAAACTGCAGGAAGAAAGACATTGACCAAGAGCTAGACAGAGGCTGAACAGATAGAATGACCAGGAACCATTAAGCAAGAATTATCTCTTAAGTTAGAGAAATGTACTCAATATGCTCTATAAAATAAATTACCTCCTCAGTTATAAGGGATGATATTTTTATACACCGCCATGAATGTAGGAAAGTAGTTTTGGAGCCTTTCAAATGACTGACTTGATAATTCATTAACAGCTTGGAAAAGGAAGCAAACGGAGGGAGAATGTCATGAGGTTGGTGCCCCTTGAAGGAAATTCAAGTCTTTCCATGATGTTAGTTAAAAACAGTCATCTTAGATGTCTATCACTCTCTCTGTCTACTCCTACTATTTCATACACACACACATACATACTCACATACATGTACAATACATATTTTATATAAAATAAAATGCACATTTATATATGCATATAAATACAAGCACAATAAATATAGATGTAAAATTTAGGAGGAGTCAGAGTGAGTGACGGCACAGCTAGGATGCCTATTTATAACTACCATCTTTGAACCTGAGGTTTCTTCCAGGGGCTCCAACCTCATGAAATTCCCCATCTTACCTCTTACTACCTATTCTTCTATTAATAAATCATCAATAGAGCACACACACACACACACACACACAGAAACGTACACATGCACAGATACAAACACACACACAGAGTAGTGGTAACCTTGACCAATCAATTGTGTGTATATTTTCTGCTTATATTTATGTGTATAAATATATAGTGTATGTATACATATATGTGTGTATATACATATATCATGTGTACATATATACATATACATGCACATATGTATTCAGTTGTCTATTTGGAATTAGATCACAAATTTATTCTCGTGCTTATAATTTTAGTACTTAATGGGGGTAAGGGAGGGAATCACATCTCAGGCTTACTAGACTGCTGGGCAAAAATACATATACTTAATAAGTCTGTCCTCCATATGATTTATTACACTGTCTTACAGGTAGAAGGACTCACTGCCAACTTACTGCTGTTGTTAGGTTCCTTGAAAATATGAGAGGATTAATGACAGTAGACTGAGATTAAATTGAAGTGATAGAAAAATACAGCAAGAGGCACAGGAAACATTAAGGAAAGCTCAGAGCATTTTAATTACATTTGTTTTAGGAAGCAAGACTATGTCAATTTTTTAAAATGACAATAAAATTATAAATTTTTATACCAATTACCGTTAAATGGAAAACCGGCAACTAAATCAAGGAAAAAGAAAAAAAAGAATCTGAATACTAACTAACATTATTTGTATATTGCATCTATTCTATAAAGTGATTGTCTAATGAATGCCTTTAAATTCAAGGACTGAACCCAGCTGATCATTCAGAGGTTTCTGATGTGAACCATTTAATTCCAATATTCACCATGTGAACCACTTAATTTCAATACCACAACCAGCATATAAATGGCTATTGACAGAAAATATAAAGTTAGAGCTTTTAACTTTTTTCAATGTTTATCAATGTTCACTGTGAAGGATTAGGGTGGTATCTCTTTTCCTTTTCCTTCTATTACTGTCATTTGCCCGCATTTCTGCTGTTCTGCCTTACTTCAAATACTCAAACCACAGCTTCTCTCACCTCTGTTCTCTTTACCTTCCTTTCAAACTACAAAACACTATTTTCTATTCCTTACCAGATTCCTGATATTCATCCAGCTTAACCATGTTTTTTTTTCAAATTCCTTGGCTAAACATTTTAATTTGTTCTGTGTAATACATCTTTACCCTTCATCCTTAATCCTTTTTTCCACTTCAATTTACCTATAAAAATACCTACAAAAATTTACATACAACAATGAACCAAAGAAAGACAGAGATCTTTATCCAATCTGAGAAAAACAAACAAGTTGAATCACAAAGTTACCAAAGAGAAAAAACAAAAGAAGACAAAAGAACTTTGGTAAAAATGTATTTGCCAAGTCAATTCTCTCAAATGTGCAAAGAAGAATTTATGCTGTTCTTAATGCTACACAAGTTACACTAAAAATTTCAGAAATTACTAAAGTCTTCTAACTTAAATAAATGAATGAACAAATAAATAAACTAATGAAAAAGCAGTTATTAAGCTCTTATATCATAGACACTGTGCTAAGTGCTTCAGTTACAACTAGAAAAAGTTCCTATTCCCAAGAAGGACACATCCTAAATGGAAGAGATAACACATAAAAGAATTTGCAGCTGTAGGACATATGGAAAGGCCCAGAGTAGAGGAGGAAAAAGCAAAGAAACAACTATAAACCAGTATCACTAATGAATATTAATGTAAAATTTCCAAATAATTTCCTTACAAAAAACTACAGCAACATATCTAAAAATACCCCAAAACCTCAGTATTAATTACCATGTTAGAATGTTATCAAGGGTGTAAGGATCATTCAGCATTAGGAAAACAATAAGTTAGTAAATCATATTAAAAACAAAAAAAAAACAAAATTACTTAATTATGTCAGCTGATACAGAAAGCACCACAGACAAAGTAAAACAACAGAAATTTCTCAATAAATACAGAAAATAAAGTGAGGATGTCTTCTCTCCTCATTATTAGTAGACATAATTATAGTAGTAACTATAGAAGTAATACAAAAAAAATTAAAGGCATAAACGTGAACAATGAATAGTCCAAATTATCCTTATATAGATAACAAAATCAATTTAGGTAAAATAAGAAAGTAAATTTTTAGTTGGGAGTGAAGGGAGTCATTATATCAAATATTTCTAATTATAGAGAAAATTATATATATATATATATATATATATATATGTATGTATATATATGGAGAGAGAGAGAACGAAAATTCAAGGCCAGGAGCAATTTTTGGTTAACTAAGTAATCAAGGGATATAAATACAGTTCTCAAAGGAAGAATCAAAAATTATTTTTTAAAGTGTTTGAAATATTGTTTCAAATCATCAATATAAAATCCACATCCAAACAACTGAGTTTTCCTCTCATATTCACATAACTGGCAAAGGTGTCAAAGGAAGGAAATAGTCAATGTTGTAGGAACAATGGGAGAGTTTTTGCATTAATGCACTGTTAGTGGAGATGTGAACTAGAGCAGCAGTTCTGGAAAGCAATTACACATTAATACTTTTAAAGAAGTGACAATCATGTCCATAACCTTTGTTCCATAGATGCCATTGCTACACAAATATCCTGAGGTGGTCAAAGAAAGAAAATTCCTTTGTATAACAAAATATTCATCGCAGCAAGTATGTGGTAAAAAAGAACTGGAATCAAAGTAAGTGCCCATTGTTTGGAGAAAGACTTAAAAATTGTGATATATTAATATAATGCATTTCTATGATGTCATAAAAAATAACTTTAAAAATTCATTGTTGATTAATAGATATAGCTCTAAACTTGTACACAGGAAGGTCTGGGTTCAAATTACAGCTCAAACTCTTATTATCTATGTGATGCCATGCAAACTGCTTACCTTATCTGTGCCTCAGTTTCCTCACTTGTAAAAGCAGGGGGGGGGGTTAGGAGGTGGATTGGATGTTCTTTAAGATCCTAGCCTGAAATCAAATGAGATAGCATTGGTAAAGCACTTAGCACACTTCCTGGTATGCAATAGGCACCATATAAATGCTAGAGGTTGTTATAACTATGATACCATAACCAATTCAGAGAAATCTGGGAAAACTTGAATGAATTCAAATCTAACCTCAGACACGTACTTGCCCTGTGATCCTGGGCAAGGCACGGCACCTACCTCCCAGGGCTGTTGTGATGATAAAATAAGATTATGTTTGTATAATATTTTGCAGACTTCAAAGTATTATAGAAAAGCTAGGTATTATTCTTTATATGAAGTAAAGTGAATCAGTAAAATCATATATGAAATGACTACAATTATAAAGATAACAAAAAAAAGCATTTTCATAATGGTGCGGTAAGTTTTGAGTTCAATATACCAGATGAATAAAACATGGTCCCTGACCTCAGTTTACATTTTTGTTCTGGAATCACATTATATATGTTTAAATCAAGCACATAAAGTAAAATTGTATAATCAAAATTACCATCAAAATGCCTTGAAATTGGATGGTTTTGAATTTCTTTTCATCAGAAGGCTTTCCCCTCATCTCCCATGGTATTGCCATTGATAGACATATGTTTATAGTTAGTATTTTTCAGCCATATGTTTAAAACCTTTTGTTAGCTATAAATGACATTCCTTTCTAATTTGTTTAGAAAATAACTTAAGTTAAAATAAGTGGGCAATTCCTCACCCACGTGAGTCAAGTCTACACTGAGAAGAGCTAAAAGGCAAGTGGGGAGTTAAAATATGTGAAAGATTTCGTTTTCTTCTCCACGCTGATGCTCAAAACAAACAGATCATTACCCTTTCTCTAGAACTCCCTTCACAAACTACATATACATATGTTTGTATGTGTGTGTATACACACACACACACACACACACACACACACATAAAGTCATTTTATCTCTCTCCTGACAAAGAGTACCTGATTCACCAGGTGCTGAGTTGTGCTGAGATAGTCATTTCCCCCATTTCAGTGTCTTTGTCTCTATGTTAAAACTATGGAGCCTCTCTCTAGGGATGTAGCCAGGTGTGTGTGAGCATGAACAGAGACAGGAAATAAGCTTGTTATGGGGGCTGGGAAGGGGGAGGTGAAGGTTAACAGATCAATTTGAAGCCCCAGGAAATTTCAAGGAATGTGCCCTGCACTGTATATCATATAGAGGGACTGGCCACTGTGCTGACAGGTCATTTGGTCAAGGATCCCATCACTAATGGAAATGAATCATATATTATATTAAATATATATTATATATTATTAAATATATTATATATTGAATGTGCATTTGACACAGCAGTGCTAGATTTCTCATCCAATTATTATATTCTTTTATTTTCTGGTATTTGTATATTCTTAATTCCCTTACTAAACTGTAAACTCTACAAAGGGTAGGGTTTTTAGTCTTTGCAAGTCCAGCACGTAGCTCATTGATCTGCATGTAACAGATTCTTAATAAATATGTGTTTAATTAAATTGGAGTTAAAGCCTATCAGTCATACAGATGGCCAGAAAAAATGCCCATGTGAATGACTTAACTATTCTCAGTAATACAATGATCCAAGACAACTCTGAAGGACTTATGATGAAAAATGTTATCCATCCCCAGAGAAAGAAGTGATGTTGTCTGAATACAGATTGAAGCATACTGTTTTTACTTTATTTTTCTTGAGGTGCTTTTTTTTCTTTCATAATATGACTATTAAGGAAATGTTTTGTATGATTATACATGTATATAACCTCTATCAAATTATTGCCTTCTCAATGGGGGAGGGGGTGGAAGGGAAAGGACATAATTTGAAACTAATAGTTTTAAAAATAAATATTAAAAACTGTTTACATGTAACTGGGGAAAATTAAATACTAAATAAAATTTTAAAAAAGAAAATGCCCATATTAGGTGTTAAATAAATAATTGCTGAATGAAAGAATGAATGAAACTATTGACTTCCTCAGGCTTCAGCCAGACTGGTCTAGCCAATATATTTTGGATTTAAGCTTACAAGAATTAGAGATCTTTAAAAATATTAAACATTGAAATTTTAGGCAAATAATGACTAGATAGAGTGACTAGATAGTCTCTAGATGATTCTTTGCTATGTTTATGAGACTGTTTCTTTAATTTTAAACAAAAATCATAGTACAGAGTAACCTGTATTTTTTAAAACCCCAATTCAAGCATCAAAAATAAATTTAAACCTTGGAGGAAAGAGGCAGTAACATTTTAACTCGTGTTTGTTATTCAAAGATCTAGCAGATTTTTGAAATGTGCTGAATAGAAGGTTTCAGGGTTTAGCACAGTACCCAGTACATAGAAGGAGCTCAATGCTGGTTGATTTGACTTCTTTGCCTAATGTGAAGAGAATACTATCACCAAATGAAATTTATGAACTCTCCACTATGATAGAAATGCAGTTCTCTGTCTTAGTGCACTAGAAGCCAAAGAAAATATAGATATAGATATTTTTATTATATAAAAATATTTATATAATTATTTGTTATATATTATATATAATTACATATAACGTATTATATGTAATTATATAATATAATACATATTATATGTAATAAATATATAGTTATATAAATAATTATATATTTCTGAGGAAATGAGAAGCTTCTTGCTTTCTTTGATAGAAATTTTGACTTTAGAGTTTGGAGTATGTTTTATAGTAATGTCACTAGTGGAAAGTTCTACTTTGAAGGTGGGGCAAGAGAACTTCCCTTCTTGAGAAAAGGTGAGGCTCTTATTTTCTGTTTAGGTGGCACAAGAGAAAGAGCGCTGGGCTCTCTCAGGAAGAGTTGAGTTCAAATTCCACCTCAGACACTTATCGTGTCTGTAGCTGTGTGTCCTTGGACATGTCCCTTATGCTCTCTTATCCTTAAGTTTCTTCATCTGTATAACGGAGATAATAACAGCACCCACATCTTGGGGTTCTTGTGAGGATCAAACAGGATAAAATTTGAAAAATGCTTAGCTTAAATATCATATCAATATTAGTTATTATTATTGTTGATGTTTTATAAAGCTCTAAGGGATTCATAGAGTTGATATTTAGACTCCACAAGTGTAAGTCTGAGGCTGAGGTCAGGGTGTGCTTACTGGTGCAGAGACCCAACTCTGTAGCACAAAGCAGTAGAATTCCGGAAAGCCTCCTAAACCAAGAGAGTTAGGGTTGGTGGGCAGGGAATGTTCATTTTCACAAA
This sequence comes from Petaurus breviceps papuanus, assembly GCF_028583685.1. Classification (NCBI taxonomy): domain Eukaryota; kingdom Metazoa; phylum Chordata; class Mammalia; order Diprotodontia; family Petauridae; genus Petaurus; species Petaurus breviceps. Next base: position 1,677,909 of record NW_027185597.1, on the reverse strand, counting down.
GTAAAAGGAATACAAATGGAATTGTGCCAGGTCAGTTCACATTGTCTGTTTTTGTGGAAACGATTTCTTTGGGCCATTTCTCTTATTACAACATGTTTGCCTCTTTCACACACACACACACACACACACACACACACACACACACACACACCCCAAAATGGAAACAAAGAATGCAAACAGCAACAAGAAAAAACTGAAAAAACAAAAGTCCAGAATGATACTATTAAGTATGCATTAGAATAACTCATAGTCTTCCAGGTCTTGCTGAGAAAAACCTTAAAGGAGATCTTAGGTGGGCTGTGTGCAATCTATTATCTTCAATGTGTTCAAAATGCTAAATTGATGAAACAGAAAACAGACTACATTACTCTGACACGGATAGTAATGTTCAAAGTGCATTCCTAAACTCACACCAAAGTAAGACTGAATACAAAATCCCATACAAATTGTACTTAATTTGCTGTTTTTTCCTACTGAAACAAGATGAGAACTGAAAACGAAGGTAAAAAGAAAAAACACCTTCCATTATGTGTCTTTTAGTGTGCTGACTACCTCCTTTGCTTTGTAAATAGCAAGCAAGGTGTGTAAGCACTTCATAATTATCCTACTCTTTGGAAAACACACACATTATTCTCAGTTAAGCGGATCGAGGGAGACAACAGTGTATGAGTGTGTGTGTGTGCGTGTGCGTGTGCGTGTGCGTGTGCGTGTGTTTGGAGGGTGGGGAGACTAAACTTGTGTTTCATCTGTGTGGGGAAATCACTCTGTAGAAATATCCTCTACCAATGAAGACCTGCAACTATAGTTTTAAAGAGCTACCTTGCCATTAGTTACTCAAATCATATTGTCCAGTGGGACTTAAATCCAAAGCTTCTGGACTCTACAGACAATCTATCTACAAACACCAATATCATGATGAATAAATGAAAAAAAATAATAGTAAAGCATTTCTTAAGCACTTTCTATGTATCAGCGACTGTGCTAAGCATTGGGGATACAAAGACAGGTAAATAAACAAAATAAAATAAGCCCTGGGGTGGCTAGGTGGCACAGTGAGTAGAGTACCGGCCCTGGAGTCAGGAGGACCTAAGTTCAAACCTGGCCTCAAACACTTAACACAAAAACTAGCCATGTGACCTTAGGCAAGTCACTTAACCCCAATTGCCCTCCAAAAAGCAAAAAAAAAAAAATTGAGCTCTTGCTCTCCCGGAGTTTACATTCTAATGAAGGTGAAAATATATAAATAATTATGTACATTTAAGACATACATATAAAGATAGACACGTATATATGTGTATATATGCATCTGTGTATATACATATGCACACACACACACACACACACACACACACACACAAATGGAGGATAATCTTAGCAGGAAAGCATTGAAGCTACAGGGTGGGGAAGGAGGAAAAAGCCTCCTGCAGGAGGAGTATTTGAGTCTTGAAGGTACACAGGAAAGCCAGGAGGCAGAAATGAGGGGAGAGAGAGAGAGAGAGAGAGAGAGCACTGCAGTCACGTGGGACAGCCAGTGCAAATGCAGATTCAAGAGATAGAATAGTTCTCTGAGGAGCAGCAATGGGGCCAGTGTTAATGGATTGTAGAGCTTGTGAAAAGGAATGAAATTTAATGAGACTGGAAAGGTAGGAAGCAGCTAGGTTGTGAAAGGCTTTAAATGCAAAATAGGTAATTTTATATTTGATCTTACAAATAAAGGGGAATCGATGAAGTTTATTATGGAGGGAGAAGACCTTGCCAGACCTGTGCTTTAGCCAGATCACTTTGACAATTGAGAAGAGAATGTATTGAAGTGAAGAAAGACTTAAGGCAGGGAGATCAATGAAAAGACAATTGCAATAGACTAGAGGAGACATGATGAATGTCCATATGGGACTGATGGTTGACTAAGTGCAGAGAAGCAGGAATGTGAGAGATGTTGCAAAGACAAAAATGACAGGATGTTACAACAGATTGGATACATAGGTTGAGAGGACAAGAATCAGGGATGACACTGAGATTGTGAACCTGGACGTCTGGGAGGATGGTGTTACCCTTGATAATTAAAGGAAAGTTTCAAGGTGGGAGGGAAGATAATGAGTTCTGTCTTCGACCTGTTGAGCTTGAGATACCTATGAGACATGCATTTGAGAGGCAAATGGACATGTGGGACACCAGAGCTTGCTAGAGAAATTAGGTCTTAGTATCAAGACCTGACCATCATCTACATAGAGATGGGAATTGAACCCATGTAAGCTAATGAGGTCATCGAGTTAGGGAGTACATAGAGGGAAAAGAAAAGAGGGCCCTAGAAAGAGCTTTAGGGCATGAACATGGTTAGTTGGCATGACTTAGAGGAAGGTCCAATGAAGAAAACCAAAAAAGGAGCAATCAGACAGAGGAGTAAGGGAAACGGATTAAGAATTTATATGATACTTAACAATGTGCCAGGCTTTGTGCTGGGTTTGTTTTTTTCAAAAGTTATCTCATATGATTCTCACAACAATGGTGTAAAGTAGGTACTATTATTCCCTTTTACAGTTGAGGAAACTGAAGTAAACAAAGGTTAAGTGATTTGATGATAGTCCCACAGTTAATATGTATTTAAGACGAAATTTGAGCCAAAGTCTTTCTGACTCCAAGCCCAGTGCTCTATCTACTGCACTATGTAGCCACCTTCAGAGGGGAGGAGAAGCAGTGTAGTCACAATAACTTAGAGAGGAGACGAAACAGAAAATATTCTATTCCTATAAAATTCCTATTAAAAATGCTGGAGAATAAATGAATCTTTCCTTTAAAAGTAGTATCTATCTAAAACCATCAACAGGCATTATTTGTAATGAGGATAAGCTAGAAGCCTTTCCAATAGGATCAGGGGAGAAGAAAGAATACCCATTTTGTCACCACTAGTGTTCAATATTGTTCTAGAATGCTAACTAAAGCCATAAGGGAAGAAAAAAATTGAAGGAATTAGCCTAGGGAACAAGGAAACAAAACTGTCATTCTTTGCAGATGATATGACTGTATATTGAATAATAATCAAATTTTAAAAAACTGAAATATTTAGCATCAGCAAAGTTACAGGATATAAAATAAATCCATATAAATCATCAGAGTTTCTACATATTACCAACAAACTCCATCAGGAAGATATAGGAAGAGAAACCCCATTTAAAATAACTACAGACAATATGAAATACTTGGGAGTCAACCTGCCAAGACAAACACAGGGACTATATAAACACAATTACGAAATATTTTTCACATAAATAAAGTTAATTGAAACAAGTAGAGCAATGTTAATTGTTCACGGGTAAGCTGAGCCAATATAAATTCTACCTAAATTAATTTACTTATTCAGTGCCATCCTAAGATGCCATAAAAATATTTTAGAAAGCTAGAAAAAAAACATAAAATCTGGAAGAAAAAAAACGTTCAAGAATATCAAGAGAATTAATGAAAAAAATGTGAAGGAAAGTGGCTTAACAGTACCAGATTATGAACTATATTATAAAATACTAATCATTAAAACAAAAAAAAACATACTGGCTAAGAGATAGAGTGGTGGACCAGTAAAATAGATTAGGTACATAATACACAGTAGTAAATGACCACAGTAATCTAGTGTTTGACAAACTCAGAGACCCAAACTTTTGGTAGAAGTTAATATTTGACAAAAAATTACTGGTAAAACTAGAAAGCAGTTTGGTGGAAACCAGGTATAGACTAACATCTCACACTGTATACTGAGATAAAGTTAAAATGGGTACTTAATTTAAACATAAAAGATGAAGCCACAAGTAAATTGGGGAAGTATGGAATAGTTTATATGTCAGATCTATAGAAAAGGGAAAAAATTATGAACCATCAAGAGATAGCGAGCATTGCAGGATGTAAAATGGATAATTTGGATTACTTCAAATTAAAATTGTTTTTTTGCCCAGACAAAACCAATACATCCAAGATGAAAAAGGAAACAGGAAAATGGGAGAAGGGGCAGAATTTAGGCTCTCTCATAAATGTCTCATTTCACAAATATATAGAGATATGTCAAATTTATAAGAATACAAGTCATTCCCCAATTGGTATATAGCCAAAGAATATCAACAGGCAATTTTCAAAAGAAGAAATCAAAGCTACCAATAGTCACATTAAAAAATTTTCTAAATCATTATTGATTAGAGAAATTCAATTAAAACAACCCTAAGGTACCACCTCATACCTATCAGATTGATTAATATGACAGAAAAGAAGAATGACAAATATTGGAGGAATTTGGAAAAACAGGGACACTAATGCACTATTAGTAGAGTTGTGTACTGGTCCTGTCATTCTGGAAAGCAACTTGGACCAATCCCCAAAGGGTTATAAAATTAGATATACCTGTGAACCCAGAAAGATTTCTACTAGATTTGTAAACAGGAGAGATAATAGAAGTGAAAAGGGCCTATTTTGGCAAATATATATAATTTAGCAGCTCTTTTTATGATGGTAAAGAATTAGAAATTGGGGCACTACCCATCAATTGGGGAATGTCTGAACAAGTTGTGGCATAGGATTGTGATGAAATCCTATTGTGCTATAAGAAATGATGAGCAGGATATGACAAGCCGGATGCTTTTAGAAAAAACCTGGGAAGATTTAAATGAACTGATAAAAAGTGAAATGAGCAGAACCAGAACACTGTACAATAACAGCAATATTGTATGATGATAAACTGTGAATGACAACGATTCTCAGCAACACACCGATCTAAGACAATTCTGAAGAACTAATAGCAAAAAATAAAATACAATAAAATAAAGCTAACTACCTCCAGAGAAAAGAAAGTGATGGAGTCTAAATGCAGATTGAAACATGTTTTTTTCTTTTAACTTCCTGTATTAGTTTTGCCTTATTAGTCTTTTTTTTTCAACTTAACTAATATGGAAATGCTTTACATGACTGCACATGTATAATCTAGATCAAATTGCTTGCCTTCTCAAGGGAGTAGGGGAGAAAGAGGTAGAGAATTTGGAACTCAAAATTGTAAAAAAATATATGCAGAAATGTATTGTTTATATGTAATTGAGAAAACAATAAAATTATCATTTTTTAAAAGTGAGATGGTCTGAAGTGGATGTTCCAGAAGATGGAAGGAGTTGAGAAAGGAAAAGGTTTAAAAATAAAACAAACACATTAATTGTGCAGCAGATATTACAGAGAAAAGTAGAAGGAATGGACTGATCTGCAAAGGAACACTGGGAGATAGGATTAAGAATAGTAATGAAAGAATGGCTGCTTCTTTTGGTAATAGGAGACAGGATTTATACAAGAGGGCTAGAGCTTCAGAAATACTGCAATGTGAAGAAAATGAGAGTATGGAATATTGATGTAAGAATCAAGGTAACTATAAGTGGTTGGAGAGAGATCTGTTCAGAGAAAAAAAGGTGATTAGCTTGTTCAACATTCTATCTAGCCATCCAATCTTTCTCCTAGCAGGGAGGGATATTGTATTCTGTAAAATCTTTGGAGGCCCAGGCTCACAGCCAGGAGAACCCTGGCAGAAATATGTCCTCAAGGAATCCAATCAGGAGGTGGTAATGCCAGGCTAAAGGTTGGAAAAGAGTTTCATCTGACTTGTTAAATAATGGTGAAGGCAGAGGCTTCAGGGGGTTGTCCAGGGTTTGAGGATAGAACAGGAAGCTAGAAAAGGCCAATGGAGAAAAGAAATGAGATTTGTCTTTTCAGGGTGCTAGGAAAAGTGATAGTGAGAAGGCAAGTAGATTCCTGCAGGGTGTTGAGAAGGCAAGGAAATGAAGGTAGGCTTAGCTGGCACAGGGATGAATAAGTATGTGAGCATGTGTGTGTGTATACATACATATTTATATATATATATATAATATGCATTTATATATGTATAGCAAAAGGATTCTTAATTTGTTGGGGTTTTTTAAGTGATTTAGGGAGAAATTGATTCCAATTATTATTATTAGTGGATTATTATTCAGTAGAAAATCCATGGCATTGACATGCTACTTGAGGCAACTTTCTTAACATTTGACATGTGATATGAAAACTTGATTCTAATTAATATTTCACATGGTTTGCTACCTTCAATTTGCAATGCTGATAAGAGGGAGATAATAGCTAGAAAAAAATGTTATCCTTCAGTTATACTCAAAATCTTAGAGTTGAAAGGGAGATTTTGAAGTTATCTATTCCAGAGGAAAGGTGGATAGAAAATTCCTCCTACAACATCCCGAGCCAATGGTCACCCAAACTTTGATAAAAGACTCGAGTGAGCCAGAGCTTACTACATCCCAAGGCAATCCTTTCCCCTTTTGAGAAAAAAAATGAATTGTTTGTTCACATGTTCTCTGACCCAATACAACAATATGGCCTTTAATAGTAGTCTTGAGGGGAAAAAATTCTGGCATGCATTTCATAGTTTGAATTTATAGAAACAAAATGTTCAGGTAAAATAGAAGATGCTTTATAAATGTCCAAACTCTTGAGTCAAACACAAGTGTTGACTCTGAACCTGTTTTCTAAGGTTACATCTCTCTCAAGGATTTAAGGCTTGCAGGTTTCCCTTTCCTCTGCTATTTATTTGAACCCTCCCTGCTTATGTACTCCTCCATTTTAAAGGTCCAGTGATTTTGAAGAGATATTTACTTCATAAATAAAGATATTTCACATGTATACACACATGTGTATTATATATGTACATATACACATGTGTATGTAGGTGTATATATGTATATATAGAACAGATAGTTCCCCCAATAACCTAGGATCATAATCTCTATCATGACCTTGATCTAGGGCAAGAGTGCTGAGATTTAGGCTCAAAACTTTATTCAATTCCTATGTAGGTTTCATCCTACCCCAAACATCAGTGAAGCAATGAATGAGAAACCTGGTCTAGGCTCTGACTTCTATTTTCCTGTGTCTTGCTCTCCTGAGGTCAGAGACAGACTGATGACTTTACCATGAAACTAATTAGTTATGGAAGTTGCTAAAAGCATGTGTCTCGTGCAATCCACCTAATTACAAAATGTATAGTCCTGTTCCATGCTCTATAAGGGACTTCCCTTACCTGATGTGATGACTCTCCTAGAAACAGTTACCTAGCCTTCTCCACCTGAATATGGCACTTTTGTAAGCTGATATACCAAACCCCCCCTTACACAAAATCAGTCAGATATCCTGAACTCATTCATGTGCATGGGACAGATCACAACTCTGGGCTAGAGGCTTTGATGTCATTAGTCCCTTCTGGAATAATATGTACAAGGTGAAGTTACTTTTCTGTTAGCTGGTCCCCTTCTGATCCCTACTGAGCAATGCCCTCTTCTGCTGCAAGGCCTAAGTAGGGAGTAGTCACAACTCTACACTCACAGCCATCCCTAGTGAGATGTTGAGAAAAAGCGTTATGCTCTTTCAGTGTGAAACTGTTCCCTTATTCCCCCAAACTACCAAGATCCTCAGATCCACAAGTAATAAATTCTGCATTGTCCATTCTTTGCCTTTTTGTATTCTTAGTCCTGACTTAGCATAGTTCCTAGTTCATAGTAGGAGTTTGAAAAATATTTATTGACTGATCCTTAAGCCCCATGCCTCTCCCAACAGAAAATCAGAGTTCCCAGCAAAAGAGATTCAAAGCTTCCCTTTCCCTTTCTGCACTTCCCCTCAAACCAGAGGGGAGTAGAAGATAACACAAGTACCCCAGAGAGGTTTCTCCTACGTGTAGCAATTCAACAATAGATCCATCAGCTCAGAATGAAACTTTTAGCCAATGAGCTTCCAGAAGCCTTTCTTCAGCCAATCAGCCAAGCAATACCTCCTTTCCAATCAGCAAAGTCCCAGTTAAGTAAATGAAAATTCCTTTATCTTCTGTCCCCAGCTTCTTCTTTTGTTGGGCTTATTCTTGTGCTGCTGCTTTTGCTTAACTTATACTACATTAAAAATAAAAACAAAACCAAACCAAAAAACGCCTCCTTCTATTACTTTCTTAATAGCCTCCAATACCTGAAATCAGAACCTCCTGGTGGTTAGTAGCTCACATTTATGTTATAATTTTAAATTCAAGAAATTAATATCTGTTATAAGATCAATCATTCTTATATAATCTATTTGTATAGGATTATGTGATTTATATTTTTATCAGTTATAAATTTCAGAACTCTAAAGGTAGTCACATGCAAAAAAAAAAAACCTGAGGGGCCACAATGCCTTGAATTTGTTGTTATTTCACATATTGCTTTTCTTTCAAACAGGTCCTACTATATTAACCCAAGGGCCAGTTCTCTTTCTGGTCTGTGTGTTTCTTCATGTTTTATCTGATAAACTGTGTTTCTACAAAACTATTTACTTCTAGTAGAGATTGTTTCATTCTTTCCAGCATCAGGCACTGTGCCTAGTATTTTAAAAATATTTGATGACTGATTGATTCCTGTCTCTTCCATCAACTTAATTGTTTACCTACAAAAGAGACAGTACATTAAAAGAGCATGGAGTCAAATCTGGATCCTAGAACATCTAATCAATTTAATTAAAGTCAAACGTTTATTTAGTGCTTAGTCTATGAAAGGCATTAAGCTTGGTGCTGATAATATAAAACAAAATAGTTCCTGCCCTCAAATAGCTTTCATTCTATTGGGGAAAGAAGACAGAGAATGAAACATAGATACAAAGAAGTTCAGGATAAGAAAAATTGAGGAGAAACATATTGATCACAATTTGAGTGATTTTTCCATCTTCTTGTAGAAATATGTGTATGAAATGAAATTCAAGTCTAGAATGCCTTGATCTAAAGTCTAACACTTTGTGCACTCTACCATGCAGTCTCTCTGTAAGTTTTCTATATGTGTCCTTTTCCAATTTGGTGTTTCCTATAGTGCTGGTTTTACTACCTTACACAAATTGCCATTTTTCTTAACAATTTATTGAAAGATGATGTCTGGGCTCTTTTTTTTGATCATGGCTTTCAAGTAGTAGAATAATTTTTAAATTCTGTGTTCTGGACCTATTTTCCAGGTCAGATGTGTTTCCAATGAGATATTTCACATTGTCTTCTATTTTTTTCATTCTTTTGGTTTTGTTTTACATCTTGATTTCTCATAAAGCTTCCATTTGCTGCATTCTAATTTTAAGGAATTATTTTCTACTGTAAGTTTTTGGACCTCTTCTGCTTTTCAAGGCATTCTTCTTCTCATTGGCTTTTTGGACCTGATGTCATTTGGCCTAGTCTGTTTTTAAGGTATTATTTTGTTCAGCATTTTTATCCATCTCCTCTACTAAGCTGTTGACTCATTTTGCAGAATTTTCTTGCATCACTCTAATTTCACTTCCCAATTTTTCCTCTATCTCTCTTACTTGAGCTTTTTGACCTCTTCCATGGCCTGAAACCAATTTATAATTTTTTTTGGAGACTCTGGATATAAGATCTTTGACTTTGCTTCTGTGTGTGTGTTTTGATCTCCTTTGTCACCATAATAACTTTCTATAATCAGAGTTTTATTTTTTCTTTTGAGTTTGTCTGCTCATTTTCCCTGTCTATTACTTGACTTCTGTTTGTTAAAATACAGCTCTTCTTTCAGGGTAGAGGGTGCACTGTTCCAAGCCTCAGGGGTTTTACGCAGCTATTTTCATAGATACTCCTAGGGACCTGTAAGTTTTCAGTTTTTCCAAAGTGGTAAGATCTAAGGAGAGCTGTTTACTCCTCTCTTGGCTTGTGCTCTGATCTGTAAGTGACCACAAGCACTCTTTTCTGTCCTGGAATTGTGAGGAGGGTCCCCCCTTCACTATGTCCACAAGTTCTGCTGTTAGAGTTCCTCCTCACCCTGGGACTGCCACTCAGGACCCAGATCTGAGTATGGACAAAGCAATAAGAGTGCTTCCTCAGTGCTAGCAAAGAGACCCCTGTAATCTCCTTCTGATCAGCTGTTTGACCCCCTTACCATCTGTGAGATGAGAGCTCCAGAAGCAGACACCGGGGCTGCTGCAGCTGCCACTGCCACTGCTGATTCAGTCATTCCCAAGGTCGGTTCCTAGTTTGCTAGGGCTGGGGCTACTCTGGCGTAGTCTGGGCTAGACTACACTCCACTCTCACCCAGGTTTCACAGGCCTTTCCTGCTGACCTTCTAAGTTGTCTTTGGAGTCTATGGGCTGAAAACTCTGGAAACTGCCACTGCTGGGAGTGACTCAGTTGCCCTGATGCTTGCTCTAGGTTTGCTGGGGCTAGCTCTATGCTGCCAAGCTTGTGCTCCTCTCTCATCCTGGTGCAACAGACCTTTCCCGAAGACCTGCCTTGTTATCTTGGCCTAGAAATTTGTTTCACTGCATCTTTTTGTGGGTTCTGCTCCTCTAGAATTTGTTTAGAGTCATTTTTTAAAGGTATTCAGAGAGGTTTTGGTGGTGAACTCAGGTGAGTCCCTGCCTTTACTTTGCCATCTTGGCTCTAGCCCCACAAATTCCCTTTTTCAACAGATAGTTTGAAAAATCATAAAAGTACAGAACCTCTGGGGTGGCCAGGTAGCACAGTGACTAAGAGCACCAGCCCCAGTGTTGGGATGACATGTGGATCGAATCCAGGTTCAGGCACTTATTACCCACCCAGAAACACCTGGCCGTGTAACCTTGAGCAAGTTACTTAACCCCAATTGTTTAGGGGCAGCCAGGTGACTCACTGAGTAAGAGCACCGGTTCCAGTGTAGCCATGTAACCTTGAGCAAATTACTTAACCCTGATTGCTTAAAAAAAAAAGTGCCGAACCTCAGGGATAAAAATAACCTCTCCCTTTCTCCCTCTTTTTCTCTCTCTCTGTATTATATGTCTCATTCTCTCACTCACACGTGCATACATACACACATAAATTTACATATGACATATATATGTAATATATAATACATCTGTACATATATAGATGTAGATACAATTTGGACCTAGAAGAGAGTTTAGTCATCAGAAAGTTTTTCTTTGTATTTTGTTGAAATGTGTCAATGAAAATTTCACCTATTTATATATTCTCTAAGGCCAAATAGAACACATCTTCCACATGACAGTCCTTCAGACACTTGAGGACAGCTCTCATGTACTCCCCTGGGTCTTCTGTTCTCCAGGATAAACATCCTGAATTAGCATACCATTAGTATTTTTACTATCCTCTTTAAAAGCTAGGCAGCTGACACAATTTTAATATATAATAATATGGTAACTCACTGGTTCTGCGATCTAATAAACGGAATATTTCTTCCATCTGTGGAGATCAGAACCTCTTCTTGTCTTATTCTGTTGAATCTCTGTCCTTCTATTCCTGACTGCCCTCCACAGGAGGATCCATCCAATGTGCTTAAGGCTTTCCTGTAGGGGTTTTTTGCTTTTGGCAGAACAAATGTAGAATTCTGGACAGCTGGCTTTTATAGTCTTGCCACAAAACCATTCCACCATCTTTTCTAATAATTAATTTCCCTAATGATATACAATTTGCTTTTTTTGAAAGCATGCTTTTCTCTTTCATTCTATTATTTTATTGATACCTTTCATTTTTATACCAGTCTTTTCCCCATACGCTTCAACCCTCCCTCATAACAAAGAAAAATGGTTTAACAAATCCAACAACACTGCAACTTATCGAGAGTATGTACAACCTGCCACACTTGTATTCACATTTTTGAAACACTTTAAATATGACAATGCTAATTAAGGGAAAATATGTGTATCTTACAAATTAGTTTTCCTACAAAACTTTTGTTAGCATTGATGGATAATAGGATCCATACCTGAAAATAAGTTCATGTGGTCTGTCATTTTTTACAAATGAGGAAACAAAACCCAAGGAAAGAATACATAAGTAGTTACTTCAGACCTAGTCCTTCTTCTGTTATTGCTATTTTAATCCACTTGTGGAGTGTAATTGTGATTAAAAATCCTTCAAACCTAAATATTTGCTTTGACATGATAGATTATCCAGGTAACAAGGGCCAAGATCTAAAGGACCAGCTGTGCTTAGTGACCTCTGACCTCTGTCCTAGTTCATTTGTTTGGAATTTATGCCTTTTTTAATGAATATCTATCAGCAATAAGATCCTTGGTCTATCTATGTTTAAATGTGGTCAAGCATTCCCCACCATCTCCCCATATAACCCTCTACTATAAAAACTCTTTCTTGCCTCTTTTATATAATCTGCCCCCATTCTTTCTCTCCCTTTCCCTTTATCCCAGTGTATTTCTCTTTCCCAATTATTAATTTTATTTTTAGATATCATCCTATCATATTCAACTTACCCCTGTTCCTTCTGTCTATATAAGGTTAAACTGTTTATATTCCTACCTGGGAAGATAATACTTATAACTCATAATAACACACACACACACACACACACACACACACACATATTTTCCCCTGAAGGATTATTCTCAGTTGTTGCTAGGTAGGGAATTCTTTAATTGTAATCCTAGCTCTTTTGCCCTCCAGAATATCATATTCCAAATCCTTTGATCCTTTAATGGAAAAGCTGCTAAATATAGACTTACACTGGTTATGGCTCCATGCTACTTGAATTGTCTTTTTCTGACTGCCTGCAATATTTTCTCCTTGACCTAGGAGTTCTGGAATTTCGATATAATATCCCTGACCATTTTGATTTGGGGATCTCTTTTGTGAGGTAATAAGTGGATTATTTCAATTTCTATTTTACCTTCTGGTCCTAGTCTATCAGGGCAGTTTTCCTTGATACTTTCTTGAATGATGATACCTAGGTTCTTTTTTGATCATTGCTTTTCAGGAAGTCCAATAATTTTAAAATTATCTCTACTGGATATATTTCCCAGGTCAGCTGTTTTTCAAGTGAGATATTTCACATTGTCTTCTGTTTTATTTTTTTCATTCCTTTGATTTTGTTTTATTATTTCTTGATATCTCATAGAATCATTAGCTTCCACTTGTTCAATTCTAATATTCAAGAGATTATTTTCCTCAGTGAATTTTTGTACTTCCTTTTTCATTTAGCCAAATCTATTTTTTAAGGAGTTTTGTTCTTTAGTGAAATTTTGTGACTTTTTTTCATTTGGCCAAGTTTGCTTTTCAAGCCATTCTTCTCATTAGCTTTTTGGAACTCTTTTGCCATGTTGCCTAGTCTATTTTTTAAGGTGTTATTTTTATTTAGGGTTTGTGTGTGTGTGTGTGTGTGTGCTTCCTTTACCAAACTTTTTTTCATGATTTTCTTGTATCATTCTCATTTTTCTTCCCAATTTTTCCTCTACCACTCTTACTTGATTTTTAAAAATCTTTTTTGAGCTCTTCCATGGCCTGAGGTCAATTCATACATTTTTCTTGGAGGCTTTGGATGTAGGAATTTTAACTTTGCTACCTTCCTCTGAACATGTGTTTTGATCTTCCTTGTCACCATAGTAACTTTCTACAGTCGGAATTTTTTTCTGTTATTTGCTCATTTTTCCAGCCTATTTCTTGACTTTTAACTCTATGCTAAAGTGGGACTCTCCTTCCAAGGTTGAGGGTGCACCATCCTAAGCTTTAGGTTTTTTTTTTCAAAGATATTTCTAGGAACCTGTAAGTTTTCATTTCTTCCATGGTGGTATAATCTAGGGAAAGGTGTGTATACTATTCTCCTGGCCTGTGCTCTTGTCTGTGAGTGACCACAAGCCCTCTTTTCTGCCCTGGAACTGTGAGTGGACCCCAGCTCCACTGGGGCCACAAGTTTCTGGTGTGCTAATGCTCCTCTCACCCTTGGATGGACACCCAGGACTATGACCCAGATTGAGTACAGGCAAAGTAACAGAATCCTATCCCAGTTCCAGCAAAGAAATGCCTGTACTCTCCTTCTGACCTGTTGTTTGATCACCTTACCATCTGTGGGATAAGAAGTCCAGAGACCACCACTGCCATCACTGATCCAGTCTCCTCCATGGCCCACTCCTGGTTTGTTGGGGATGGGTCTTTGCTGGCATGTCCTGTGCTGTATTATGCTCCTCTCTCACCTTGGTGCAACAGACCTTTCCTATTGACCTTCTAAGTTATCTTGGGCTGGGAAATTGTTTCACCTCATCTTTTTGTGGGTTCTTCTACCTCAGAATTTGTTTTAGGATATTACTTAAAGGTGTTTAGAGGGGTTTTGGGGAGAACTCAGTTGAGTCCCTACCTTTTCTCTGCCCTCTTGCCTCTGCTCTCACCACCTCCCCGCCCCCTTCCACACACACACTTAAATTCTGATTCTGTTGCACACCACCTGTATGACCTTGGGAAAATTACTTGATGTCTCTCATCTTTAATTTTTTTATCAGTATAATGAGTGTATTGAATTTCTTGACCTCTGGAATTCCCTCTATTATGCCTAAATGTAAAGGCCTATATTTAATACAATTCTTTTTTTTTCTTTTCTTCCTAATATGCATCTAGTTGCACTGATTATAGCAATGTAAATAACTATGAATTGGATTAGCTGTTAAGCATAGTCTCTACCCATACCAAATTGTTACTACTTTCTAATGTCTCTGGAGGGTGCTAATTAGTCCCCTAATTAATCTCTTGGTATTTATAGTCCTTAAAATTCAAATTCTTTTTTTATTGATCATTCTCTTAGACCATATCCTACATAAAATTTTAAGAGTTTTTTTTTTTCTTTTTAGGTATAAGGGACTCTGAATGCTTTTGTTTGTGAATTAAATTGTTTCAACTCCTTTGAGTTTTGGGGATATTATAAAATCTGTTCAATGAGATCCATGTCTACTAAAAAAAAAAAAGAAAAATGCTCCTAGTAATAAACACAGGAAAAATAAAGTAGATGAAAAAGGTATATTGCCTAAACTATTACATACAGCTGAATGAACAGCCTGTGAGTTACATATATCTCAGTAATATGTATGGATAATGAACTAGGCCTAGAAATGAACAGGGAGAATTTAAAATTAAATCTGGGAAACTGTACAGTTCTTTCAAAATAGAAAGCCATTCTATGCTCCCAGAGAACCTCTTTTTAATACCAAATTTTTTTCATAGATGCTATATTACTGTGAATCATGAAGCTCCATGACTTAAAAGAACCATAATTGTTAAGCATCCCAAAAAGCAATGGGAATCAGTATGGTGGATATAATTTGGTTTCAGCATATTACTTAAGGCAGTATGTTTGCAAGAAGAGTCATAGAAGACATCATTACAGACACATATGACCAATAAATTAGGTGGACCTGTCATATAGAGAAAGTAAGGATTAACAGAACATAGCCATGAAATAATAAAATAAGAAGACAAAGAGCTCTGGAAAATTTAATGTGTTACATTCCCGAATTTTAGTCCCCTCAATGGAGCTCAAGTCTTCAGACAGGTCAGGAGAGAGAGGACAGCATATAGGGGTATTATTACCTGCTTATTTTTTGAAGTTTTTCTTCCCTTCATGCTGATTCCTATTGGGACTGTAGTACACTAAACTGCCTTGATATTTTTCAAAACAATTGCTGTCTAAAGATGACTCCTCTATCTTGTGCTGGTAAAGTTAAAGTTTTGCACTCAAACATAAGACTTTAAATTTATCCCTTTTGAATTTCAGCTTTTGAAATTCAGAATGATGGTCTACCCCCCTCATGATCTTTTTGGATTATGTTCATAATAACCACTATGTTAGTTATCCATACTAGACTTGTGTCACCTGAAAAGTTTATAAGTATACCTTCTCTACCTTTATCTAATATTTAACACTATTTTACTAATGTTTGACCATATAGGGTCAGGCACAGATTCCTATAGAGACCTCAGACCATAATGATGTAAGCATGGTCATCAAACTAATTCCAAATCTGTCTACATTTATATTTTTTTTCTTTCACACTTATCAATCTTACACACAAGAACAGTATGTTATATTTTATCAGAAAGGGCAACTAGGTGTCACAGTTTTAGAGTGTTGGACCTAGAGCAAGAAAGATTCATCTTCATGAGTTCAAATATGGCCTCAGACCCTTATTAGCTATGTGACCCTGACCAAGTCAATTAGCCCTTTTTGCCTCAGTTTCTTCATCTGTAAAATGAGCTGGAGAAGGAAATGGCAAACCATGCCCTGACAAGAAAATTCCAAATGTGGATACACAAAGTCAGACACAACAGAAAAATGACTGATAACTGAAAAACTTTATCAATAACTTATAAAAATTCTATATAAATTATATCCACCACATTTTTCTCATCTACTAGTTTAGAAATCTTGTCAAAAAATGAAATGATTTTAGTCTAGCATGAACTGTTTTCTGGGAAGCCATGTTGTTTCATCGTAAATTACCACTTCCTTTTCTAGATGTTCAACTGCCTCCTTAATGAACCATCCCACAATTTTCCCAGGAATCTAAATCTGCTCTGTAGTTTGTCAACTCCATTCCCTAGCCCTTTCACCCCCCTCCCTTTTTTATAATAGACGTAACATTTATCCTTTTCAATTTTGTGATACTTCTCATACTTTCCATGATCTTTTAAATATCACTGGTAGTGAAACAACAATAACAACAGCAAGTTCATTCAGGACCTAGGGATGTAACTTATCTGGGGCAAGTGACTTAAATTCAGCAAGGACAAATAGTCCGTCTCTCTTACCAGATGCTTATTTATCAACTCCTTTTTAAGCATTTTCGTTCTATCATTTCTAATGCAAAGTTTATTCACCTTGGAAGGGAAAACAGAAGGGAAATAAGCATTTGGGCAGCACTGATGGAATCCTAACAGAACTGAGCCCAACCCAATATCCAAACTTCACTACAGGCCCAGTGTATCTAGCTACCCACCTGCCAGTGTCCTAACTTATGCCTCAGTGCTCACTAGAAAAAGAAGCACGTCCCTAAATTCTTAGTTCCCACAGAAGCAGCAGGCGTGCCTATGTGACAGAAACCTAGTACTTCCCCCCAAGACCCTATCCCATGAGAACAGGTGTGAAATCACAATCATATCATCCATTTAGTCCAAGACAGGACCACAATACCTAACTATCCATCTTGACCAGGCAAGACCACAATAGCTAGCCTATCAAAAGACAGCACCACCAAGATGTAGAGCAGGATGCTTGACCATCCAACCATAGAAGGGGCCCACCCTATGTTAGTGCCTGCACAGAGAGAGTAAAGAACTAACCTGGAGTGAACCTATGATAGAGAGAGGCTCATTATAATATCATTACTATATATGCATGCCCCCCCAACTGCATGCATTATGGGTAACCATATGCACAGTTACACTAAGGCTGGGACCCCTCTTCCATTACCTAATCCCTCAACAAACCCCTCCTACCTTTCTAATATCAATCATGTTCCCATAATTGTATGTAATCTTGATTATATAATCAGAATCATATTCTCTATAAAATTATGTGTCTTGCCTTACTGAGAGGAATAATTTCCTCTAATGGACTTAGCCACTCGCCAGAGCATGAAACCTCAAAACTATAATGAATCTTTCCAACTGGCTTGTAGTTGACCTGAGTCTTTGTAACTCTTTAGACACAACCCACCACAACTCAACTGGAAACTCATCAGTATGGTTAGGGCTATGCTATTAACATAAATTTCCCTAAATTTCAAATTTAAGATTAAACTTTCAAGTATTTAAAAATATTGATATTTGTGTTTAATTTCAACAATAGTATGGGAAAGACATTTTGAAATATTTGTTAGAAATATTGACTCTGTTTTCCCTAAATGCCCTCAGTTCTATGAGACTTATTTTCATTATTTAATTTGCTGGTTTCAGAAAAATTTCAGGATGGATGAGAAGAAAATTCAGTATCCATGTAAGAGCAATCCTGTGATGATTTTTGAGAAAAATATTCAGTTCAAAAAATGAACTTGATTCCTTTAAAAAGAAACACTACTCTGAAATTGAGGTGCTGTAAAACCATAGGATGTGGACCTAGTTAGCCAATGTAAAATAAAAATCTATCAGCCAAAAGAAAATAAAGGGTTAATGCTAGTTAAAGAGACAAAGGAACATAGGTTCCATATATATGCTCTTCTGAACTGCAATAAAATCATTGTGAAAGATTATACTGTATGCACAATTCCATATCCTCAAAGTCAATTGATCAATCAGTAAGCATTTATTAATAACCTACTATGTGCCAGGCACTGTTTTAAAAGCTGGGTACACAAAAAAGGAAAATGACAGTTTCTGTTCTAAAGGAGCTTAGAATTTAATGGAAGAGAAAACAAAATATATACAAAGCCAGATATACAACATAATTTATATACAAGATAAATAGGAAATAATTAAAAGAGGAAAAACATTGGAATTATGAGGGGATTAGTCCTTGGTTCCACTTAATTATGAGGGGAGAGAGGACAGAAGACTTTTCTGCTCTATGAAGGGAATACCTTAGTAGCCTCACCAAAGTAAAAATAGACTTTATATATATAGTAAAGAGATAAATTCCTATGTTACAGATATAAGAATTATAGATTTGTATTCTGGAAGAGTCCTCAGGTGCCACCTTGTCCAACACCCTCTTAACAGATAAGAAAATTTAGGTTATAAGGAGATTGAGTGACTGTCTGAAGGTCATGCAGGTAGATAATTAGTGTCAGCACCTGGTGTTCATGCCAAACTCTCATATCTCAAAGTGACTAAAGCCAAGACTTGAGATGCAAAGGGTGCTGTCCAGAAGTTAGAGACACTGAAAGTAATGTAGCTTTGCAATCTTATAATGCAAAAAGAAGATTCAGAATAGACTTATAGAGAGTATGCTAAAAATTAAGTAGTTATTGAAGATAGCTGAATTTAGTCAAAGGAAAAGTCATAGAATATCCAAGCTCTAAGTAATATTCAAGATCATATAATCAAATATTCTTATTTTACAGATCAGGAACTTGTGAGAGAGATTAAGCCATTTGCCAAAAGTTATGAATAAAATGAGTTAGTGGCAAAGTAAGGACTATAACTCTTGATTTGTAAAATACTCTTCCTTCCATAAAACCACATTCCTTCTCCCCACCATTGCCCCGGGGATTATGCTTAAGTCTTGTTCCTTTTTTTTCTGATGCGATCCTATACAGGGAGATTTTCCAAATCCCTGTCAATGCTAGTCCCTTCCTTCCATTAATTATTTCACATTTATCCTACATATAGCTTGCTTTGTATATATGTTTCTGTAGTTTCTCCCATTAGATTGTAAGCTCCTTGAGGGCAGGGGCTATGTTTTAACCTCCCTTTTAATCTCTAGTATTTAAGACAGTGCCTGAAACATAATTGCCACTTAATAAGCATTTATTGTTTGGTTGATTTCAGAAATCCAAGAAGATTTCTATGAACTGGTTCAGATTGAAGTAAACAGAAGGAAAAAATGTATGTAGTGACAGCAAAATGTATGTAATGACAACAATATGGGAAAAATAAAGAACTCTGAAAGACATCATTTCTTGTCAGCTGCTGTGCTTGGTTTTCACTCTGGGAATATCATGCTTCCCCCAGAATTAGCTCATCACCTGAAATCCCATCATCACGGAGACGGATTTAGTTTTTGATACTCCATACCTCCTCAGGATCCTCAATTGTCTCTCCCTTCTTCCTTAAGAATGAAACAATAAAGTCCACCCCAAACCTCCTTTTTATAGAGGGCTCAGACTTTGCTAGCTAACTTCATTTCCCATCAACTGTGGTACTTGGCTTTGACTCCAAAATCATAACCTTCCCCTTTCAGCCTCCTTTTCTGTATTGTCTTCAGTCATTAAATTATAAGCTTCTTGAGGGTAAGGACTATCTTTCTTTTCATTATTTGCATTCCCAGAGCTTAACAAAGTGCCTGGCACGTAGTGGGCATTTAATAAATGTTTATTGACTATTAAAAGTTATTGAATTGGGGCAGCTAGGTAATTAGTAAGAGCTCTGGCCCCTGAGTTGGGAGGACCCGGGATCAGTTCCGGCCTCAGATACTTAACACCCACACAAAAAAAAACTATCTATGTAAACTTGGGCAAGTTACTTAACCCCAATTGCTTAAAAAAGTTATTGAATTCCAGTCTTTATTCTTATCCCAAAGCAATAATAACAATAATAAAAAAAATTCAGAGAATCACATCATCGCCTAGTTGGAAAGGACATTAGAGGTCCACAAATCCAAACCTTAATTGAAAAGAAATTTCTCCAACAATCAAATCGTCATCCCTTGGCCCCTCAAAGTCTTCCATTAATGGAGTATTCGCTCCCAACCACAGCCTATTCCTATTTTTGCACAGCTCTAAATAAGAAGTTGAGATCATACCTACATGCCAGTCTATAACTTGCTACTTTTTTTTAATTCTGCTTCCTGACATCAATAGTATAAGGCTAACCCTCCTTATATATAATGGCCCTCCAAAAACTTTTAACCAGCTCTCATCTCATCCACAAGCCTTCTTTATCCAGGCTAAATGTCTTCTTTTTCCCTCAACTGCTCCTCCTATTGCTGCGTTTTCTATTTTCTTCTCATCAAAGTTATCCTACTGGAGATGTACTATAGATTGTCAATTTAACTCCTAAAATGTAGAGCCCCAAACTGAATATATTTTAAATATGGACTTACCATAGCAAAGTGCAGAGTATCTATAATGTTTCTTTTTCTGAATACAACTCAGAAAAAGATGACAGTTTTTGTTATTTTGTTTGTTTGTTTGTTTGTATAAGTGGCCATATAACACTACTGACTCATATGCCAATGCACCGAGGACTTGTGTTTATTTTGATTTGGAAAATTCCAGTGTGACAAAGACTTGCATTTCATGCAGATAACGAACTGTGTAGAAGTTATAACATTGTGAGTTCCCTAAGACTCAAAGAGGTTACTACTGAATTGCCTGCGATAGAAGCAGCATTTGAATCCAAGGCTGCCTGACTTCAAATCCAGCACTTTTTCCACTATTCTGTGCTACCTTTCCACTGAATCTTATTGAGCCATTTAAATATAATAACTGGTTCACCAGATCTCTTGACTTAATGCTTCTTTTCTGCTTGGAAGTGGCATTCAAGTAACATTTTTCTTACTACATTTTATTTAACAAGCACTATTAAGTGCCTACCATAATAATAATACCTTATACTGTTATTATGGTTGCAGTCTTTTATACACATTACCTAATTTAATCCTCACTGTAATTATGTGAAATAAGCCATGCAAGTCCATCTATATGTTCTTCCCTTATTTCCCACCTTCTTTTCTTCCTTCTTTCTCTTATTTCTTCCTTCTTTGCCTCCTTCCCTACTTCCCTCTTTATCTCCTTCCTTTCTTCCCTCTTTTCTTCCTTCCTTCTCTCCCTCTCTCCTTTCTTTCCTCCTTCCTTCCCTCATTCCATAATATGTGTGTATACTCTGGCCTTTTCCCAGAAATAGGTAGGTTATATTTCCTCTTCAAAGTTCACAGAGGGAATGTTAAGGATTGGTATACCTATTTCTTTTGCTATTAGTTTAAATCTCAAGCAACTGTGTTCCTCTCCTAGTTTTGTGTCCATGCCTCACATCTGAATTCCATCTGGTCACTTAACACTGGGTAATTTTTATTAAAGGATATTTGCTTCAAAGATATGGCGAGAAAAAATATTTAAAAATTTCCCTCAATACCTTGAGGGCATCCTCTCTGCAATGAATACAACTCTAGACCTGGAGTCAAGAGAGTCTGAATTCAAGTCCTACTTTAAACTGTGTGACTCTGGGCAAGTTGCTTAACCTGTCTGCCTCAGTTTCATTATCCATAAAATGGGCATAATAATAACACCTACCTCTCAAGACTTTTTTAAGGATAAAATATATGTAAACTGATTTGCAAACCTCACCGTACTTTATAAATGCTACTTATTATCATTATTAAATCATCAAAGCCTGCTGATTGGTATTATTATTATTATACCACCTCAGTCTTTGGAACAATAGGTTCCAAACTTAGCTCAGTTCCAACGTAGCACTGTTCATCCCACCAAGTTGGAATTCAGATTCAGCATGACTGCTGAGCAAGTTCTGCTGTGCTTCATTATCTAGCCCTCTGACCCAACCTTTCCAGCCTTCTTATACCTTATTTCACACTCTGCTTTCCAGTAACACTGGCTTCCTTGTGGTTTAACTGGCTTCCAGAATTTTCTTTGGCTGTCTCCCATACCTTGAAAGATTTCCTTCCTCATCAATGCCTCCTGACTTGTGTGAAGTCCCAAGAAAAATCCCATCTTCCTCAAGAAACCTTGTTTAACTCCTCTTAATTCTAGCACCTTTGCTCTGCTAATTATATCCCAATTATCCTTGTGTAGATTGTTTGAATGTATTTACTTGCTTGTTGTTTTCTCCATTAGATTATGAACTCCTTGAGAAAAGGGGCTGTCTTCTGCCTCTTTTTATATTCCCAGCAGTTAGCACAATGCCTGGTACATAGTACCCATTCATAGACAGGCTAGGGTTAGAAAAATCACTCCCAAAGAGTACTGCTTATTCCTCAAAGTATCAGTGCTTCATTGGCTACAAAACCCACTGGATTTTTAGTTCCAGATTCCTATATCTCACTGTTATGACTTTTGAAATGTCCAAGATCAGAGGCTTCAAATGAAAAATAAAAGGAAATGACTTAGAATTATGAGGTCACAGAGTGGAAGAGAGCCCTAAAGTCTTTCCTCTTGCTTTATGGTTTCCCCCTGAACAATCAAAGAAAAAAGACACTGAGCATCACCACACATGAATGAAGTGAAGAGATGCCCAAAACTGACAGAGGTTTTTTCTTTCTTTTCTTTTTTTTATTAGTAATATTTTGTTTTTTCCTAATTACATGTAAAGCAACTTTTAACGTTCTTCTTTGTTATTTTGAGTTCCAAATTTTTTCTCTCCCTTCCCCACCTCCACTTTCCCTGAAACAATAAACAATTTGATATAGGTTATATGCATTCAACTATGCAAAATATATTACCATATTAGTCGTATTGTGAAAGAAGACACAGACTCAAAAGAAAAACAATACCCACAAAATTACAGAAAGGAAAAATACTATCCTTCAATCTGCATTCATACTCTATTGTGTTTTTTCCCCCTCTGGAGATAGATAGTATTTTTCATCTTGAATCCTTTGGAATTATGTTGGATCATTGTATTTCATTCTAAAAATACCTGTCTTTCACAGTTGATCATCACACTTTGTTGCTGTTACTGTATACAATGTTCTCCTGGTTCTCCTCACATTACTTTGTATCAGTTCATAAAAGTCTTTCCAGGTTATTCTGAAATCAGCCTGTCATCATTTTTTATAGCACAGTAATATTCCATTACAATCTTATACCACAACTTATTCAGCTATTCCCTAATTGATGGGCATCCCCTTAATTTCCAAGTCTTTGCCACCACAAAATATATTTTTGTACAAATAGGTCACCTCCCTCCTCCTTTTGTAATATCTCTTTGGGATACAGACCTTATAGATATATTGTTTGGTCAAAGGGTATGCACATTTTTCTAGCCCTCTGTCATAGTTCCAAATTGCTTTTGAGAATGGACTGATCATTAAGAAGGTAAGTGCAGAGGGGGCAGAGTCAAGATGGCAGAGTGGAAACAGTACTTCCACAGGGCTCCCGCTTCCACCTCCCCCAATTCATGTAAAAAAATGACACTAAAACAAACTTTGGAGTTACAGAACCCACCAAATGACACAGAGAAGTTAACTTCTTCCTGAAGACAGACCAGCAGGCTGGCAGGAAGAAGCCATCACAGTGCTCTGGGAGCACAGCCCCGTGTGAGCCGGAGGTTTTGGCCTCATGGTGGCCACAACCAGCCGCTGGCTGGAGGGACTTCAGATCACCAGCAGCTATGGCAGTTTCCAGAATTATCAAACCATACATGCTAAGGACAAAGTGAGAGGTCATGTGGACTTTGGGAAACTGAGAGTGTGAAAGCAGTCCTGCCTTTACCCCCTGGAGGGAAAAGAGGCTGAAGCATGGATGCCCAGCAGCCTCTGTCATATTGCTATTTTAGAAGTCTAGGCCTGCAGATTATAGGGGGACCAAGAAACCAGTCTGAGGGGTAATCCCTTTTGCTTTAACCTGCTTGGATCTGGATCACTGTCTAGTGCAGAGGTCCTGGGGTGTGTGACCAGCTTGCCAGAGTGTGTGGAAGCTTCAGAGAGGGCACCCAACTAATAGCTCCAGCAGCTGAGAAAACCCCAGCCATTTGGGACAAAGCTCCCCTCTCTGGTAGCAGAGTTCTACTGTCGCAAAAAGCTCAAAAGTAAAGTAATTGAGTGGCAACATGAGCAAGCAAAGGAAACAAAGCAAGCAGAGCAATCCAACTTTACACTCCTATTTTGGGGACAAAAAGGATCAAAGCATGTAACAGGAGGAAGACAGCAAAGTCAGAACTCCTGCACCAAAAGCTTACGAGAAAAATATGAGCTGGTTACAATCCATAGAGGACCTTAAGAAGGATTTTGGAAACCAAATAAGAGAAGTAGAGGAAAATTGGGGAAGAGAAATGAGAACAATGCAAGAAAATCATGAAATGAGAGTCAACAACCTGATTGAAGAAAATATCACCTTAAAAAGTGGACTAACTCAAATGACTTAAAAAGGTTCAAAAAGCCAATGAGGATAAAAATGCCTTGAAAAGCTGAATTTGCCAGATGGAAAAAGGATCTCAAAAGTTCACTGAAGAGAATCATTCCTTCAGAATTAGATGGGAGCAAATGGAAGCTAGAGACTTTAAGAGAAATCAAGATACTATTAAACAGATCCAAACAAATTAAAAAATAGAAGGCAATGTGAAATATCTCATTAGGAAAATCACTGACCTGGAAAATAGATCCAGGAGAGATAATTTAAAGATTATTGGATCACCTGAAAGCCATGATCAAAAAAAGAACCTAGAAATCATCCTTCAAGAAATTCTCAAGGAAAATTGTCCTGATGTTTTAGAACCAGAGGCAAAATAGAGATCGAAAGAATCCACCAATCACCTCCTGAAAAAAGATCCCAAAAAGAAAACTCGTAGGAATATTATAGCCAGGTTCCAGAGTTCCCAGATCAAGGAGAAAATATTACACAGCAATTTGAATATTGTGGTAACAAAGTCAGGATAACACAGGATCTGGCAGCTTCTACACTGAGGGATCAAAGGACTTAGAATATGATATTCCAGAGGTCAAAGGAGCTGGGGTTAAAACCAAGAATCACCTACCCAGCAAAACTGAGTATCATATTTCAGGGGAAATTATAGTCATTCAATGAAATAGAGGATTTTCAAGCATTCTTGATGAAAAAAAGCGGAGTGGAATAGAAAAGTTGACATTCAGATACAAGAAGCAAGAGAAGCATGAGAAGGTAAACAGGGAAAAGAAATCATAAGGAACTTAAAAGTTGAACTATTTACATTCCTACATGGAAAAACAATAATTGTAACTTATGAAACTTTCCTCAGTATGAGAATAGTTTAAGGGAATAGAAATGTGTGTGTACACACACACACACACACACACACACACATAGGAGGTTATATGGGCATATGAATACATATGTGAGTGTGTGTATATATGTGTACAGGTATGCATAGACAGAAGGCACAGGACCAATTTGATAGGAAGGAATGATACTTAAAAGATGAAATTAAGAGGTGAGAGAGGAATATAATGAGAGGAGATAGGGAGAGACAGAATAGGGTAAATTATGTCATATAGAAGAGGCAAGGTTAAACTGGTACAATGAAGGGGAAGATCATGAAGGCAAAAGGGAATGTGTCAACCTTCTTGTCATTAAATTTGGCTTAGAGAGGGAATGACATACCCACTAAATAGGGTATCTCACCCTACAAGAGAGTAGGGGGGAAGGGGATGAAAGGGAGGATGACAGAAGGGAAGGCAGGCTGGGGGAGAGAAGTTGGAAGCGCCCACTTTTGAAAAGGGACAGGATCAAAGTAGAGAATACAACAAGTAGGGGTGGGTGGGATAGGATGGAGGGAAATATAGTCAGTTTTTCACAATATAACCACTATGTTTTACATAGCTACACATGTACAACCTATATTGGATTGCTTATCTTCCCAGTAACAGTGGGTGATGAGGGAGGTAGGGAAAAAAATCTGAAATTCAAAGTTTTAAAATCAAATGTTTAAATATATTCTTATTATTATTTTACATGTAACTGGGAAATAAGGTATACAGGCACTGAAACATTGAGATCCACTGTGCCCAACTGGAAAGCCAGAGGGAGGATGGAGGAAGATATGGGAGAGAGCAGATTGAGGGAGGAGATATTCAGTGGGAGAGCTGTTTTGGGGTGGTGGTAGGGGAAAAATGGGGAGAAAATTTGCAATTCAAAATCTTGTGGAAACGAATGTTGTAAACTAAAAAATAAAAAGAGAGAAAAAATAAATAAAAATAAAAGACTTAAAAAAAAGAATGGATGGATTAGTTCACAACTCCACCAACAGTGCATTAGTCTCCCAATTTCCCCACATCCCCAGCAATATTTTTTGTTTTCCTTTTCTGTCATATTAGCCAAACTGATAAATATGAGATGGTATCTCAGAATTGGTTTGATTTGTATTTCTCTAATCAATAGTGACTTAGAGCATTTTTTCATATGACTATAGATAGTTGATAAGTCTTTTCAAAGACCATCTCTACTGTACAATCAATTAACAGAAGGTTCCTCCAAAGCACATGGTTAGCTAAATGGAACCTGATATACGACACTCAAATTTGCTCTACAATCTTTCCAGGAGACTTCATATATCACTCCAATTTTCCCAGTAGCACTCCCAGGTGTCCTATGCATAGAGGCTGTAACACCTGAGAAAGTTGATGGTGTCTGAGCATGGGCCACTACTCTGTTTCACTTCCTTTCTTCCTTCTCTTAGTATATATTTTTTCATAAGCTCCATGAGGAAAAAAGATAATGTTTTATTTAAATTCTTTCCTTGCTAAATACTCTGCACTGATAGGCACTTTATAGATATTTGATGAAGTCAACATCAAACGTTACCCAAAGGGGCTAGTTATTTTTAAGTGTAAACTAAATAAGTATCTCCTTCAATTATAAAGTTGAAATTAAAGCTCAGAAAGTGACTTTACCATGGTCACACATCAAGTAAGTGACTGATCAGATTCTCAGATTCATGATTCTATATCCTTTCTAACATGCCATGCCACTTTTATGTCCTCAATACTGTGCTAAGTACTCATAATAAAAACAAAATCAGAAACAGACTCAGTCCCCAATCTAAAAGATCATAAAATTGTGTTGGGAGTAAAGATAAACATACCCAAAACAAAACAATTAGAGGATAATGTAATACAGTATTCAACTGTGTCCAAATATACTGTGCTGACAAACAGCACACTGTTACATAGCATGTTGTTGTTTAAAGAACATATAATATTTTCTTTCCCGAAATTCTGTGATTTGTCATCAAAGTATTGTCATCCTTTTTACAAAACAGAAAACTGAGATTCAGAGTAGTTAGGTAATTTCTTAGGGGTTACAGAATAAGGATGTTTGGGATCTTGGATTTAAATCTAAGTCTTCTGACCCCATCTCCAACAACCCAAGAGAACTCTTTATGCAAAGATATCAGTGTTTGTCTTCATAGTCTCACGAGAAGGTACATTGTAATTTCAACCCTGTAATTTCAGCACATAGAGATTTGTTTCTTTTTTTTTTTTCTCTTCCCTTTACTTCTCTTTAATTATGATATGCTTGCACAAAGAGGCAATAGGCATACTAATCATGTGATCCATGTTCCAAAAGGGGGTTGGAAGGATTGAAACATATTATCCCAGAACTGGAAAGAACTGAAGGGGTCACCTTGTTCAACTTTCCTCCAAACTGAATACTCTCTATCTCTCCCTTGACAAATAATAAATAGTGAAGCAGCTAGGTGGCACAGTAGATACAGCAATGTGCTTGGAATCAGGAAGATTCATTTTCAGGAGTTCATATCTAGCCTCAGACAAAGACTAGCTCGGTGACCCTGGGCAAGTCACTTAACCTTAATTGGCTCAATTTCTAATCTGCTCAAATGAACTGGAGAAGGAAATGCCAAACCATTCTAGTATCTTTGTTAAGAAAACACCAAAATGGAGTCATGAGGAGTGAGACGAGCCTGAAAAACAAAAATAGTAAGCAGGGACTGGAGGACTTCTTTGTTAGCACTTCATGGTAGAGGAATCATTGCTCTGAACAGAGATTGTCCTAGATGGATTCTGAACTTCTGTTTAGATCTGGGATTTTGTGTTATATTTCTGTAGCGATGAGATGAGATGAGACACAAAAACTAAAATACTGAGTCTCGCAGCTAGGTGGTGCAGTTGGGCCTAGAGTGAAGAAGACTCATCTTCTCATTTCAAATAAAACATCAGACACTGACTGTGTGACCCTGAGCAAGTGACTTAACTCTTTTTGCCTCAATTTCTTCATCTCTAAGGAAATGGCAAACCACTCTAGTATCTTTACCAATAAAAACCCAGATAGGGTCACAAAGAGTGGGACACTACTGAAAATGAATGAACAATAACAGCAAAAAACTGAAGGCAGCTAGAAGGTGCAATGAATAGAACTCAGCACTTGGACTAAGGAAAAAAAAAAAAACCTGAATCCAAATAAAGCCTTAGAAATTTACCATCTTATGACCTTAGGGCAGTCACTTAATCTTTGCTCATCCTGTTTCCTTCTCTGTAAAATGGGGGTTGAAAACACTTTCCTCTGAGGGTTCTTATGAGATTAAAATGAAATAATATTTGTAAAGCATTTTGCAACCCTTAGTAAAGGGTTAAAGTGTTAAATAAATGCTAGCTAATATTATTATTAACACAATTAATGATAATTTAATAATTTTATTTCATAAAATATACCTGAGGGTTTTTTACTCAAATATTCATATAGGAAACTGCACAGTTTGGTTGTATTTTATGAAATTCCAAAGAATTCAAGATTAACTTAAAACCACAGCAGAGAATACTGTTCTTTTATAATTGTTTATAAACATTGGGAATTTCTAGACATAATTATGTAAGTATTCATTTAAAGAATATTCTGCTTCTATTTTTAAAAGTCATTTATAATTTTGAGGATAAATCGTAATTTGCACATTAAAAGGCATAAAAATGATTCATTGAAGACAAATGAAGTTTTATAAGAAAATTTTATAAAGTCTCCATTTTACCTCAGGTATACATTTGGAGAGTCATTATAGCATAGTGGATAGAGGAACCAGCCTTGGAGTTAGAAAGATCTGGGTTCAAATAGTAACCCTAACACCCAACAGTTGTAAGACCAGCAAGAAATCACTTACCCTCTCAGTGATTCCTGGAAACATTTGAATATTAGAAAACACAGACTTTTTGCTAATTTTAAGCAATGGAGAGGAAGTTCTCACACTAAGAGTTTCTTTCACACTGATAAAATCACAGGAATATCTTCAATGGTAAGAAATTCACTATTTCTTAAGGCATCCACTTTCATTTTTAGGCACCTCTAATTTTTAGTACATTCTTTCTTACATTGAGCTGAAATCTGCCTTGCTATTTCCCATTGAGTTCCTCATGCTTTCTCATAAACCGGGTTTAAGGGTAATTTTTTTTAAAGCAGAAAATCAAAAAGTAGCACAAGAATTCATCTACACATCCCTTAAGCCTCAACACACCGTGTTATTATATAGTAAGATATACAAAGATGAAGGGGCAAGGTAGATAAACTTAAAAAAAAGTCTCACTGAATAATCACAGAATCTCAAACATACAGCCAAAATGATAACAAAACAGAAATCTCTTTTGCAATATCACTGAAATGTGATCAATAGCCTTCCCTTGCACTTCCCTCAAGTGATAAAAAAACCAGTACCAGCTGAGGTAGTCCTTCCACTGTGCAGCAGCTCTTAGCTGTTTTTGGTTGCTGTGGTGGTGATTTTCCTTCTTTCTCATACTGAACTAATAGTAGTCACACTATACTTCTACCCGCTGCTACCAGTTCTGATTCCCAGAGTCAAGAAGACTGAGTCTAATTCTACTTTTAAAAGAAAGTACTTTGAAATAATTGCAGATAGCTGCCATCCTACCTTCACTTTCTAACTCTAAACATTCACAGTTCTTTCGAATGATCCTCATCTCAAATTGCATCCAGGCCTCTCACTAACCAGGCTGACTTCTTGTGGACATTCTCTAGCTTGTTACTACTGTCCTACATAAAATGAAGCACTAAGAAAGGACTATTATCTATGCTCTAACCAGTGCTGAGTAGAGTAGGATTGTGACAATTCTTACTCTTAATACTCTGCTTCTATTAATGCAGTCTAAACATGATTTTAGCTATTTAGGTAGCCAAATCACACTGTTGTCCCATATTGAATACATAGTGCATGAACAGCACCAACCGAAACATGGGAGCGTGAATAATGAGTCTGTAAGTCAGCAAAGATTGTCAAAGCATTTATACATATATTGCATATATGCTAAGCAAGTCTCAAATAAGCATCTGAGGGTGAGGGTTTATATACTGTAGCTGAACCACTTACATCATACTTTCTCATTGGAAACTTCACGTTGTTTGCTACATGAGGCACCTAACTTGCAACCTTCAGAAGGCCATTCCCATAGGACACTCCTTTGCCCTCTCAGTCTCATGCCTTACTTCTTTATCTATATAACTCATGTGGCCAGGGTTTCAGGGATGGCCAGAATGTTCAAAGCCTCCCTTGTACCGGGCAGGTAGCGGGAGGGTAGAGGTGAGTAATGGGTGGTGGTCAGTCAACATCCTGAGATACTGGGCCCAGGTGGGTGGAAACATGCTCAAGGGGGCCCTTGGCCTAGATACACACTCATGGCAGACCCCTCAGAGCTAACCCTCGACATTGCCCCCTACGCTGGGATCTATGAACTTTTTAAAAATAACTGTATTGGTTTCCTTTTTTTTTTTCAATTCTGTGTACCTCATTTTATGCCTCTAAAAAAAATTATTCTGAAATGGGATCCATACACTTCACCAGACTGCCAGAGGGGTTCAGGGCACAAGAAAGGTTAAGAAACTCTTTCTTAGAATGTGTATTGAACCTTAAAAATGTCAGACAAATGAGTTTGAACTTTACTTAGTAGAAATCCAAAGTAAAACAGTCCCTGAATTTGAATAGCTTCCAAGGCTTCAGATATAAAGCAAAATTATAAGGGAAGGTTAACAATCTCTAGACAAAGGTAAAGAGAAGAGGTAATAAGAGGAAACAGAAGAGTATGAGGGTCACGTTAAAGATTACAGAGTTCTTTAGATTTCATTCTTATTTGAAAATGGAGGTTAATTTACCATAATTTTATACACTATAGATTACACTAGTATTAATGTTGACTGACAATATAAAGTTTATTTTGTTGAGAATAACAAAAATATGGCAATAGGGAGTAGTAGATAGAGAGCAGGCCTCAGTCAAGAAGAACTGAGTTTAAGTCCCACTTCTGCCACATACTGAATGAGGGACCCTAGCTAAGTCACTTAAATCTTATAGTGTCCCGAGCAAATCTCTAAGATTCTAAATTGCAGATTCTTTGCTTATTTGCTTTGGTAGACGGGGTTTTCTTACCCAAACTACCTATACCAATAAAAGGACAATTTCCATCAAGAAGTCACTCAATCAATAAAATTACTTTGAATGGATATTTCTTGTATCTCAACCATAATGCTTAAAATCAGATTTAACAAACAAATTCTGCTATGTTATGGTGACTCTTTGCAAAGAAGAGTCACAAGCCCTAGAGAAAATGTCTCTCATCAAATATGGTTAGTCAGAGAATCTTTAATACAGCCTTTCAAACATACCAGGATCTGTCAGTTTGGTTCTTTTCCATGGCCAAATTGCCCTCTTAACATAATTATCTCAAATTGCAAACACATTCATCTATTTAGTCACTTGAGAAATGTTTATTAACCAGTTATTATGTGCAGAACACTGTTCCTGACTTTAGAGAGGTTAAAGATAAAACATATGAACATTAGAAGCTAAATAACAAGGCATGGAAGAACATGAAGGCCAAGCTCAGAGACACTAACAAGAATTGCTGTAGTGAAGAGAACTTTTCTGAGCTACAGCTGTCAAAGAAAAGAAAGATTTCCTAGAAGACGAAGGAATTGAGTTGAGTCTTCAAGGACAGGTAGACTTTCTATGAACAAAGAAGACAAGGGAGCTCATTCCAGAAGAGAAGAAAAGCATGAACAAGGACATTTTTGACTGGGGTTGGGCTGAGGAGTGAGGAGGGAGTGGGGAAAATTCACAGGTTGGCCTGGGAGATAATGAGCAAAGCAGATAAACTCATTCATGTAGGCTACTAGGAGGAAGAAATATTGAAAAGTTATGTTGGAATTAGATTGCTCATAGTTTTGAATGTTAGGCTAAGAATTTTGTTTGTTTATCTTGCAATCAATTAGGGTGCAGCTTAAAGTTTTTGAAAGAAAAAATGATTTTTTTTAATTCAGTGCCACATCAATCAAACTATCAATAATTACTTTATGGAAGTAGGAAAAAATACATGAATTTTGGGTGGAGAAACAAAAATATTAAAATTATTAAGTGAAATAATGAGAAAAATGGGAGCAATAGGGATCTAATTATACTAGATCTCTATACTACATATCAGGAGTTGTTAAAAACAGTTTTGTACTTGGTAGAAAATAGAGCTAAGTCAATGGAACAACATACTATACTAAAGCAAACAAATCTAGTAGTCTAGTGTTTAAGAAACACAACTACTCCTGTTATTAAGTTAAGTAAGTAAGGACTCACTTTGATTTTTTTTTTTGGAGGGGGGAAGGTAGGGCAACTGGGGTTAAGTGACTTGCCCAAGGTCACACAGCTAGTTTTGTGTTAAGTGTCTGAGGCCAGATTTGAACTCAGGTCCTCCAGACTCCAGGGCCAGTGCTCTATTATTCACTGTGCCACCTAGCCACCCCTCACTTTGATTTTTAATTTTAAAAAAAAGCTTCTGGGAAAATTGGAGAGCAGTGTTGGCAAATTTCTAAACTTCTCTAGGATTCAGTTTCCTGATCTGCAAAATGAAGGGGTTGGCCTAGATGTGTAGTGTCAAATTCAGATAGAAAAGTGGACACTAAAAATTGCTGCGGTTACTATATTGACTTAGAAAAGCAAATATTAATATTACCTATGTTGAGCTGTATTTTTATTTATTTTGTTAAATATTTCTCAATTATGTTTTTACCTGGTTCTGGCAGCCAGATGGGTCTTGAGTTTGACATTTCTGGCCCCAATAACCTCAAAGGCCTCTTCCAGCTAGAAATCCTATGACCTGGTGAAGGAGGTAAGGAAATTAGCCTCCTGGCTCTGAATGCGTTTGATGCCCTCTTCTCTCTGTGAAAATGTATTAAGCCTTCACAAACTCTGTAATAAAAGGCACCAGTAAAAGAAAGCAAAGTGTTTTTCAAACAAAACAAGTTATATCATTTTGGCCATCTATTATCTATCCTGAAACTTAGAGTCAAAAGCATTTCTGTTTGTGTTCTATGTAAGAGTCAGGCTCTTGTTACATTTCCAATCTTGGACCAAGGTTCTGTAAAAATTAGAAAGCTTCAACTAGCTAGATGTGATTTTATTTTTAAATTAAAGTTGTAAATTTCTATTTTTCTCCCATGTTTACATCGAGGAGGCTGTTGGATGGCTGTAGGTAATTCTAAGCATCGCTGGTTTAAATTGTTCTAAATTATTCGAGTCTTTATCTCTCTCTCTCTCTTTTAACATTACTGTGAATGATGATGGATGTCAAGAGTGCTCCAAATCTTGCTTTTTGCAAGTCTCCTCTAGATAAATTCAGATAAAGAGAAAGCAATGTGGTGCCAATATAAATTGAATAGTTTTCTTTGTACTCAAGGAGAAAAGAATTTTGCTTTTGGTTGTCAGGTTCCTACCCACCGTTTATGCATTTTTGTAGACTTATTTTGGGTGGTGTCTATGATGATTTACATTTACTGACAAAACAAGGGGGCTTTTGGCTGAGCATTAGAGATGAGGAAGTTGAGGTCCAGAGAACTGAATTAATTTGCTTAAAGCTTTTTCGTTGATGTTCAATCATTTTTTTTTGGTCTTGTCTGACTCTTTGTGACTCCATTTAGGGTTTTCTTGGCAAAGATACCAGAGTGATTTGCAATTTCCTTCTCCAGATTATTTTACACATGAGGAAACTGAAGCAAACAGGATTAAGTGACTTGCCCAGGATCACACAGCTAGTAAATTGTCCGAAGCCAGATTATTTTTGGTCTTTTTGGAGGGCTAAAGCAGGGCAGTTAGGGCTAAGTGACTTGCCCAAGGTCACATAGCTAGTAAGTGTTAAGTGTCTGAGGCTGGATTTGAACTCTGGTCCTCCTGACTCTAAGGCCAGTGCTCTATTCATTGCACCACCTAACTGCCCTGTGAGGTCAGATTTTAACTAAGGAAGATAAGTTTTCCTGACTCCAAACCTGGCATCCAGCCCACTGTGCCACCTAAAACTACACTTGGCTAATGATCAAGCTAGGAATAGGACACAAGTTTCCTGCTTCATCAGCTAGTGCACCTTCCTCTATAGAGGTCTGCCTTGATATATTTATTCAGTCATTGTAATTGATTAAAATGTAAAGCAGACCAAATCTGAGGACAAATTTTTTAGGCAACAGAACTTATTAAGTCTCCCTAGACTGACAGATCATATATACTAGCAGTTAATTCATGGAATCGTAAGCTGGATGGGATCTCAAGAGATCATCTTATCCAGCAAATTATGTTATCTATGCCATATTTTCTAGGTTTGTCAATAATCATGTCACACCGGACAGAATCAAAAGCCTTATTTAAATTGACAGTTTCCCACCACCTCCAACCCCAATTCACAAGGGCCATTAATCTTATAGAGCTTAGTTTATTTTGCAAAATTCATTTTCTCTTTACTAAAGCTATACCAATAATATAAGAATAGCCTATTCTCTTCTGTGTTCCAAAATATTAGTTTTTAATGACAATTGAGCATTTATCCATATATAGCTGTCAATGTGTTCATATATAATTCAAGGCTCATCACTATTCAATTTTGTATTTTTTTTTTCTTGGACAAATGAGGCATTAGGCTACTTACCCTCTTCATAAAGTTTTCCAGTCTTCATGAGTCCTTAGCTCAAGACTTATACAGTAAAATATGAGATTACAGAATTTAAGGGTAAGAAAACCGTCTGAGTAAATTGTTTCACATTACAGATGAGGGAAGCAAGTGGGACCAGAGAAGGTGCATGACTAGTTCAAAGTCACATAACCAACTAATGACAAAAAACACATCCAAAAGCCAAGTCTCTTTACTCCATTATCAGTATTCTTTTTACCACACCACACTGCTTAACTGCATACCAAAAAAAAGCACTAGGCAAATAGTCATTCACTACTCTGGGAATAGATTGGACTGACTTGTGAATTAATTATGTTGTTCCAATAGAATGTAAATGTCTTGAGGACAGAGACTGATTCATTTTTGTCTTTGTATTCTTAGCACCCAGCATAGTGCCAGATATTTAGTAAAAACTTGATACAACTTTGATTGTCTGAGTGATGCTTTATTTTATGTTCTTAGTTATTTTTGTATATTTCATATTCCTCATCACAGCTAGGTTTTTGGCTTCATGAAGTAGGTATCTTATTTAATCTTTGTATCTTATCCCATGTCTACAACAATCTTCTGCCAATAATTAGTTTGTTCATTTTCATTTAATTTTGAAACGAACATAATTAAATTGATTTGAAGACTGATTGGTCTTATAGCAACTGCATCCAAGATTTTTTAAATGCTCATACAATATTTTCTTATGAAAAATATAGCATGCCAGAAAACATCAGATTTTGTCTTTAGCTAATGTAGATTTGCACAGGACAGTAGCAGTGATGAATTTCAACTAGAAATGGAAGAGCAGAATTTATGGTTTTAACTTGATAACCAAATTATAAGTTTGGACTAATTTTAAGAAACTCCCATTGGTAATGTATTCCAAGGACAACTTTTGGCAAATGAAATGACAAAATGGCCTTGGGTTCTTTAGCTATCAAGCCATCAAAAATTACTTGATTACACAGAAGAGTGGCTTCCTGAATTTGAAAAGTACTTAGTGGCCACTTAACATTATGAATTTTGAAGGAAAAGGGAATTTCCTGGTTATGTAGATTAACATGGGATAACTCCATTGGTCAGACAATCACTTAATCATCTCTTCCAACCGGTTGTAATTTGTTCATCCTTCATTTTCAAAGAGGACCAATGATATCACCAGGTGATGTCATGACTCATGCATGAATTGGATTTAAGTAAAGAAGTCATCAGTCTCATTCTCTCCTCCAGAATCATTAAAGTCCAATGGCAAGACAAAAAGCCCAGCAGCAATGGCCTGGGAAGACCCTGGTGTCTTTGATGTCTGACCAAGCTCTAAATGCCCCACAGCACCTGCTTCAGCTACGTTCATGGCAAATGGAACAAATTACTCTCATCTGCTCATTCCTCTGGGAGACGTCTTCACATGTTTGATGTAGACATCCCTTAACTCATCAATGTGTTTGAGGCCTATAGCTTACTCTCAACCTGATTTAGTCCATATGCTGAGATAATTTTACTGGTATTATACTGCTATGCATGCTACAGCTTCTTGGCATCTCAAGTGAGAACTGAGTGACAGGTGGGTAATAAAGGTGGATGAACAGTGCTGAAAAGGTCTCAGCAAGCCCTACACCAGTGTTGCCTGTCTTCCCTGAACACCCCACATAACCTTCTTCCAATTTAGTTATGCAGTGGGAGTGAGAGACAAGTCTAAAATGTCAGGAAAACTTTGTGTGTGATACGCTAAAGGAAATCACTCCAATGATAAGCTAAATAGGTACTTAACGCTCTGTATAATTGATTCTTATTCTTATAATGCCTATGTAGCACCCTGGGGACATTGATAGGTTCATAGATTAGGATCCCAAAGGTCTCCTACTTTGCAAATTCAAAGAGTTACTCTGTATTTCTCACTCATAACCACCTTCTCCCACTATCACCCCTCTTACCTTTTAATAGTCAGATGGACCAATTAACTCACAGCATTTAATAAGATGCTATAGATCAAAAGCTAATACTAATAACAAAACAAAAGATAATAACAAAATCATTTCTTCTATAAACATGGAGAACACTAGCTCACAGATACCCTCAGTATGAATAAAAATGTAGAATATTCCTGTAGCGAGGCTTATATATAGTAAACACATCCTAGCCAAGGCAACTCATAGACCCAAGTGTTCCCACATTGGATAAAATGTCCCTTTTGGGGGCTTACTCAAATGGGATCCTTGGTTCTTCTCCTATCTACATTTCAACTTTTGACTGCCAGTGGTAGTTCCCTCTTGAATCCATCAGTTCTTTGAAATTAGTTACCAATTATCAAAAGCTTCTTTCCTTGAATGTTGTCTCTCTGGGTCTGTGTCTGTCTATAGATTGAGTCTGCCTTTGCTCCTTTCCTTGGAATGCTTCAACTCTTGAACGGTTCAATGGACTTCCTGGCTTAGCAGGCTTAGCATTTTTCAAGGCCAAGAAGGTTTTTATTGTTCTTGTTGCCCAGTCATTTCTTCGTGATGCATTTGGGATTTTCTAGGCAAAGATGCTGGAGTGCTTTGCTATTTATTTCTCCAGCTCATTTTTACCAATGAGGAATTGAGGCAAACAGGGTTAAGTGACTTGCCTAGGGTCACACCAACAGTAAGTATCTGAGGCCATATTTAAACTTGTAGAGATGAGTCTTCCTGACTTCAGGCCAGGCACTCTATCCACAGTGCCAGCTAGCTGCCCTCAACAAGCGTGTAAGCCAATCTTTTCCTAAGCAATGGTGAGCTGCCCTTATAATTCGATCAAAAAACAAACAAAAAATAAAACCCTCCCTCATAATGGGCCTAGACATCACTAGCATATTAATACCTCTGTTATCTGCTCTTTATTTTCTGTGATTATATCAGTTAGCTGAGGAAGGGCATGGTGGGAAACCAAATTCCTATCCATCCATTACACTTAGAAAAGATAGGAATAACCAGACATGGGTTGGCTAAATAGACCAGAATGTATGCTAATTGTTGGAACTGATCATGGATAATCATAAGGCAGACATAAGGTACTCCCCTTTGGATAGGGTAGTAACCCCTTACCCTGCACTGGTCTCTTCAATTATACCCCCATGCATAGCAATGCAATTCTTGGAAAAACAGACCAGAGTTAATAAGATCTACAAACTCCCTTGTGATTCTATAATGGTTTCCTACTGTCCCCTAAGACATCCTTCTAATACTATACCAGTTAAATATATCCAACAACCTTGAACTTCCACCAATTAAACTGGCTGCTACCCATTTTCCTTGCCACCACCACACAAATCTCACTAACATGTAGGGAAACAATAAAGAATTATTGTTCTGGCTGCTATGATTATTCTCATAGAAAGTTAGTATGAGAAGAAAATGAAATATCAGTGCTGAGTATTCTCCAATACCTAAGATTAGTCCATTTCTCTCCCTTCTGGTCGTGGATTAAAGTTATGATTGCCTATACTTGAAATGATGTTAGAAAATAATTTACTGCTTATAGTAATTTATACTTTTTTTGTAGAGTCATCTTTTCTACTATTCTATATGGCCTGTTACAATCTTAGATCTCTTGACAAAGAGCTGCTTCCCTCCCTGATATAGTCAACTTTTTATTTTTCTTAGTTCTATCTTCTCTTTTAATAATAGTTCATATCTATCTATATATATTTATGCCAACTGGTTACAAAGTAGTTTCTTATACACTAACTCTTTTGACCCTTAGAGTACCTAAGAGTTAGAAACTTCAAGCATCATTTTCCTCATTTTTAGAGATGAGAAAATTGAGGTTTAGAAAATTTAAATGACTTTCTCAAAATCACATAGTAGTAAGAGATAAGGCTTAAACAGAGAGAAGATTCTAAGTTAGAGACTCCTTACACCATGTTGCTTTTTAGGCCAATGCCAAACTAGAAATGCGGTAGTTAACTAGTTAGTCAGGAAGACCTGAGACACTTGTTGGCTGTGTGACCCTGGGCAAGTCACTTAACCCTATTTGGCCCAGTTCCGCATTTGTAAAAATGAGCTAGAGAAGGAAATGGCAAACCACTCCAGTATCTTTGCCAAGAGAATTATAAATGAGGAACGACTGAAACAACTTAACCACAACAAACTAGATATGATCTCTGCAGATATATCTAAAAGGAAAAGAAGTGCTTTGGGAGGGAAGGGGGGGAATTTGGGCCTGACTTCTGTGTCTGGTTGAATTATTTTGATTTTTGAGGCAATGGAAACCTTCCACTATTTGCTTTTTCTTGATTTTCTACATTTGGCTTGTCAAGTCAAAGTAATAATATGGAATGAGTACCACAAACTTGCCATACAATCAGGAGGCTTTCTGATTGCTGAGAGGAAGCTGTAGATTATAGACAGGACAAATTATCTTAAACTTATCTTAAAAAAAAACAAATGATCATACCTCAAAACTAGCTGGGGGGCATTTGGGCGAAGGAAGTACTATTCTCTTTATGGGGGAATTCTAAGAGAGTGGATGCTCCACATGAAGTCATGATGGGCTAGGCCCCAGAATCTATAGTAGACAAGATAGATTAGGAAATCTCATATAAAAGAGGATTAAGTAGAAATAGTTAATTTTTACTTTTAATTATTTTTGACACATTATTCTGAAATCTTTTATGTTTTGCTTGACTATGTGACACAAGGGGGCTTTTTATGTGATTGTGGAAAGGTGGGAAAGAGGAAGAAAATGAGTGATTATTAATTTTAATAGTAATTCAATAAACAAAGTAGCTATGAATTTTTAAAGGAAAGTTTTTGACCAAAGAAATGGTCTGATGATGTATCCCCAATGCTTAGCATAGTTTCTGGCATATAGCAGATGCCTAATAAATTTGGTCACCAAAGTAATTTTTTTTTAAAATACAGGTTCAAACATGTCACCTCCCTTCTCAGTAAACCCCAGTTGTTCCCTATCATCCAGAATCAAATACAAAATCCTATGTTTGATTTTCAAAGTCCTTCAAAACCTCTCCTTCTCCCACCCCTGTGCGATCTTGCCAGTCTTACTATATCTTAATCCCCTCCATATACTCTTCCATCCAGTGAAACTGGCCTGGCTGATGTTGCAAGAGCAAGATACTCCTCAATGTTCTACATATTTTTTTTTTATTTCTGGCTGTCTCCCATGCCTAGAATGTTCTCCCTCCTGGCTTCTCTGGCTTTCTTTAAATCCCAACTAAAATATCATTTTCTACAGGAAATCTTTACCAACCCCTCTTAATTTTTGTCCCTTCTCTCTGTTATTTTGTAATTACCCTGTATATATAATATTTGTGCCTGTTTGGTTGCTTGTTGTCTCTCCCATTAAATTTTGAGCCCCACTGAGGTCAGGGACCTGTTTTTAGTTTGTTTATTTGGTTGGTTATTGTTTTTTGATCCCCAGCACTTAGCAAAGTGCCTGGCACATAGTAGGCACTTAATAAATGCTCATTGACTGACCAATTTTCTATTTTTTATTAAGTTTGATAGACCTTGAATCTTGAGCATCACAGAACTATATTAGTTTCTGGCTTATAGTTCCACTGCATGGTACCTTAGTCTAGGAGGCCTTTGTATTAGGCCTTAAGGATTCTACTTTTTATTACATTCTAAATAAGCAATGAGTGATTACAGAATTCAATTTCAAGAATCTGAATCTTCTTGATCTGGTTGGATTCTGAATTATCTGGGCTTCCTGGTTTCAGATATCTGCTATGTAATCCCTGATTCACCTCTTCCCCTTCTACTATTCTTATTATTATAACTGTATATCCAAGCTATCATCCAATCCCTGCACTCTTCTGGTTCCCCCAATCCTTTATACATTCATACAAGACCAAATTAGTGGCTTTTCTAGAATTAATCTACAAAGAAGAAAAGAATCTGTTTTGCCAAGTTAGGGATTCCACTTCCTTTATCTTAGAACTGAAAAAGACAAATAAAATAGACCATAATCCTAAACTTGTTTCTTGGGGCCAAAAGACCCAATGGAGAGGAAGATTGGAAGTGAGTATCAGGACTCTTCCCTAAACTCATTAAGTCCTCCTCCCTCCCCATACACAAGCACCTGTCTTATAGTATGCTGTCAGGTACTATGCATGAATATCTTACCCCTTACTAGAGAAGTGAATGCAAAATGTCCACATGAATGGCCCATTTTTCCTGTCTTCCACAAGCAGGTCCTTAGATTTCCCTTTCAGATGTGGACTTTTGCCAAACCCCAATACACTTGCATTATTTTTCTTCTAGAGTTGTGGCAAGAAGCGTCAGATGTAGATGGATCAGTTTGAATTTAAGGCCTCAAAATAATTCTTTCATCTCTGGTAAAGTAAGATTTACTTCTGATTTTAAAAAAATTCAAAATAGCTTAATTGTTGTCACTGCTATTACCAGTGGTAAAACTATATTAAATAACTGAATTTGATTCTAAAAAGAGCTCAGTAATGTTCAAGCAAAATGAAATGAAGAGGCCCTGATCTCTCAACTGAGGTAAGACAATCAGTTGGCTTTTGAGTATCAAAGAAGCTGCCAGACAGAGCTAGTAAACTGACCCCAGGGTTCCAAAAAAAAGTATAAACAATCATCTTTTCTTCCCACTTGTACAAAACCTTTGGAATTCAGTGGGGAAACATAGCTATTTCAAAAATTAACTTTGTAGTTTCCAAATGAAAGCATAATAACTGTTTCCCTGTCCCTGTGCTGGAAAGCTGTTCAACATTTCAAAGGCAGATGTTTATAGCTGGTATGTGACAGCTGTTTACTGGTACCCTGCTATTCACTGTCTAAGAGAATTGCACTATGTGACCACAGCAGTTTAGCTCTAATTCACTCATCTCAGAATTTAATGACCTTCCTTTCTCTTCTTTCTCAGTCTCTTTTTTCTTTTGTCTTTCTCCTCTGTGCCATTTCTCTTTGTTCCATATTTCTCTGTGTTTCCCAGACATCAGAGAAGACACACCATGAACCATGTGACAAGGTGGTGTTTTTTGAGATTTTAAGTAAGGTGTTCCTTCCCTCTGATCACAATTGCCTGGCACACTTCACACCTACTTTGCCTCCCAATAGAAAGTCAAATCTCTCCATCCCTTGTACTTCACCTAGCCCCAGATTTTCCTTTTGGTGACTGGAGATTTTCTATCCAACTATGACTTCATGGTTAGCTATCACCTATTATGTTACAATTCATTTACCTCTTGGACCTTCAGTCATGTCAACACCCAATCCTGATTGCTCCTATCATCTCCTCTTTCCTAGTCTCTTCCTGAGCTGTAGAAAATCACTAGATAAAGATACAGAATGAAATTTGCAGAACAAGAATATGCTGTCCAACTTTTATCTAAATCCTTGCTACTGCTCAGCAGTCTTTTTCATTCTTTTCTAGCTGACTTCTCAA
Organism: Petaurus breviceps papuanus; assembly: GCF_028583685.1. Lineage (NCBI taxonomy): Eukaryota > Metazoa > Chordata > Mammalia > Diprotodontia > Petauridae > Petaurus > Petaurus breviceps. The sequence goes on along the minus strand of NW_027185597.1, from coordinate 1,635,460 downwards.
TGAACTTCCCAAAGCAGCTGGTATAATTGTAGGAGTTCTGAGGTGGAAGGATACAGCTTTGATCTAAATCACAAACCCTGTCCACATCACCCAGCAATTAGCCTTCTCACTTCCACTTAAATACTTTCAAAGAAGGCCATTTTTTTTGGAAAGTTTAAATTATTAGGAAGTTGTGCCATATATTTATCCCAATTTGTCATTGTTATTAAGTGTCCTAGACCTGAAAGCTGGAAGGAAACTTTGGTGATCATTCAGTCCAAAATATGGGAAAACTGCAATAATCATTCAATCTAAAACATGGAGAAACTGAGCAATTTAGTAACTGCTCAAGGTCATATAAGTATGAATCAATTAAAAAAAATTACGAACTGCTTACTGTGTGCAAAGCATTATACTAAGGGTCACAGATACAAACATAAGAGTGGAGATAGTTCCTTAAGAACAGATTTGACATGTGAACTCAAATAAAATGTTCTTTGTATGATATCCACACTCAGAAGGAATATAACCTCATTTCCTACTTTAATGAAAAGTCAGAAGTCTCATGGCATAAATTACCATAGTTCTTAAAGATGAGAATGATGTGTTTGTAGACAGCATAGTGGATATAGTGCTGGCCCTGGAGTCAATGAAGTCTTGAATTCAAATCCAGCCTCAGACACCTATTACCTACATGATGTTGGCAAGTTACTTAACCTCTGTCTGCCTGAGTTCCCACAACTGTACAATTAGGATAATAACACCTACTACCCTAGATTTTGTGTAAGGATCAAATGAAATAATATTAAATTATAAAGAGTTTGAGGGCAGGAACTGTTTTTTGCCTCTTTTTGCATCCCTAGCACTTACTACAGTACTTGACACATAGTACATACTTAATAAATATTTGCTATTGATTGATTAATATTTATAAAGTATTTTACATAACTCTAGTGCTATTATTATTTTATTCCTTATGACACATAATATCTTGAACACTAATATTGGATAAAAGTTTGTTGAATGAATGTAGAAACATACCTTTGTTTCTATATCTTACTTAGAATCACAAAGTTATAAAACCATATAACTTTAGGGGTAGAAGAGACTTAAGACATAATCTGACCCAATCACCTAAATTCACAAAAGAACAGAAAACTGAGGCCTGGAGAGATCCAGCAATTATTCACTGCAATGCACAAGGAAGAGATACTGTTCCTCTTCCCTATTATAATAAACTTTGGCCCCACGGTTTAACAATTTTCCCAAGATCATATAGGAATTAAAAAGGAATCCACTGTATCACATTGCCTCTTTGTTCATATTTGATTGGACCAAGTGACCTCTGAACTCTGTGGAACTTTCCAACATTAAGATTTTTGCATTCTATTAATCATAATAGTGAAGGAGAAAATACCACGGAGAATTTCCTCTAGCAAAAAGAGATTCCTACTTTTATTGTTGTTTTTTTGCTCTAGAACTGTGAGTTTCATTAGTATAGGTATCAACCAGGCTGGAAACTCTCTTCACCAATGCATATTGGCAACTCTTTCAAAACATATAATCTTAAAGAGCTGCCTGGGGCACTAAGACATTGAATGTTGCCCCCATCACTCAGTCAGTATGTGTCACAAGTGGGATTTAAATTCAAGTCTTCTGAATACCAATGCTAGATAAGCTAATATGCAAGTCTCAGGTCAGAAAAATAGTATTTGTGATCTTTTCTTTTTCTTTTTAGATGAAGTCCACAATGAATTTTAGGAAAGTAGCCAAGGGGACTGGGTGATTGTCTTGAATAAGGCCCTTGTAGGCAGGCAGATGAGTCCAAGACATAAGGATAGTTTGTCATCTAACTTAACAATATTTCCCTCTTGTAGATGAGGAAACTGAGGCTTGGAGAAGTGAAATGGTTTGGCCCATGGCAAATATTACGTATGAATGTCAAGATTTGAACCAGGTTTTCATAATTACAAACTGAGTTTCTCCCCACTATATCACATTACTCCCAGCCCTTAAAGACTGCGCAGGGACAGAGTTAGAGAGAGGGATGGAGAAAAGGAAAAGAAAAAGAGATATTTTCTTCCATGGTTCTAGTCAATATCTGTATCTCTGTCTCTCTGTATTTCTGTCCCTTACCCTGCCTCTGTTTATAAGCAAAGACTTCTGTCTTTGCTCAGAAAGAATTACCGTTTATTTATTCAATGGGCCATTCTATATCTACTTAATAAAATACATTGGCTCCCTATTACCTACAGGATCAAATGTATACTCCTCTTTGGCTACTAAAGACCTTCGTAAATGGCCTCCTCCTGCCTTTTCAGTTGTCGTAACACCTTATTGCCCCCACCCAATGCAGTGACATTGGTCTCCTTGCTTCCCCACACAGGGTACTTGGTCTTCTCACTCTACGCTTTTTCAGTGACTGTCATCCATGCTCAGAAATTCATTTCCTCCTTATGTCTGTCCGTTAGATTTCCTGGCTTTCTTTAAGTCTCACTTAAAGTCTACACTTCTGCCAGAAACCTTTCCCAGTTGACCTTAAAATTACTGTACTCTTTCTGACTAGTCCCATTTTAAACTCATTGTATCTTGTTTGTGTACAATTGTTTGTTTGCTGTCTCTACCATTAGACTGTGAGATCCTTGAGGGATCTTTTGCCTTTCTTCATAAGTGCTTAGCATAGTACCTGATAAATAATAGGTACTTAATTAATTATAAGTGACTGATGATTCTATGTAGTCTTGTACATATTTGGTCTGAGGATTCAAATCTACCCAAGAAACTCTTCTGAAAAGATTTCATTCCGTTCTTTGGAGTTGGTTTCCAGCTGTTAAATAGACTTTTATGTCTCTTACAATTCTCAAACATGACTACGAACTTCAGAGAAAAAGAAGTGGGATGGGGTGGGTTTTCCACTACAAGTGTCTCCCCTCTTCACCAAACATGTTAAGACAAGTATTAGAGTTGAAGTCTGGAAACTGTTACTTATGAACAAAGATGAGTCTCTCTGATTACTGGCAATTTATTCGAACTTTCTGAGCCTTGCTTTCCTCATTTGTAAAATGTGGATAATAGTAAATGTAATAAGCATAGCATAGGATTTTAATGAAGTTCAAATGAGAATGTATGTAAAGTACTTTGAAATTATAAGATACTATGAAAGTGAGTAAAGATAGCCATTTTTATCATTCTTGTCCATACATTCCATTCCATCATTTTCCTCCATGACTTTTTCACAGATGTTTCACCACATCTGGAATGTACACCTTCCTTACTACCATTTTAGAAGATGCCTGGTTTCTTTCAAATCACTGCTCAGGAACCTTCTTTTACATGAAGATTTTCCTGTTCTCCCCCTTCCCCTGTTGTTAATTTTATCTACCTCTTGAAATAGCTTTATTAGTATTTGTTAATTTACTTGCCTGTGCACATGCTCTCTGTTTCCCCCATTTTTCCCCCAATACCTCAATTAGAGCAAACTCTGAAGACAGGCATGCTTAATTTTTTAATCTCCATGTCCTCTGCCTAGCACAATGCCTGACCCATAGCATTTGCTTAATAAATGTTTGTTCAATTGAATCTATGGTAATTTCTTCATTGTATGACCAGAAGAAAAAAACGAATCGCCTTAGTGGCAAGGCTATGTTGCTGGGTTGACACATATAAAATCCATTCCCTGGATGTGAACTAAACAAGTATTAGTCACAAACTCTCCTTCCACAGACATTTCATTATGTCCCTGTGTAAAAGTGTACTCATAGGGATAGACCAAAGTTTTCCTCTGCCTGATTCCTCACAGGCCAATGACCTTTATAAATGACAGCAAATCTCTGTTGAATGGAGGATGAAGGGAAAGAGGAAACCATTAAGATATTTTGTCCTACTTTTCTGTGACTTGTTGGAAATAATCATGGGACCTATTTGTCAAGCTCTTGCTATGTCTCCTTTCCCCAGTCATATCTGACAGGCTGAATGAAGGAAGAGTAAGTGAAGATGAATTGGCAGAGATATCATTTCTGGTCTGTCTCCTGGTCTTTCTAATTTCTCCTCAGATGAAATATCTATACAATATCAAGTCTGTTAAGTGAAAGAAACATTGGTGGAAAGAGGGAAAGGTACAGAGCCCTTTCTCCAGTATAAAAAGAACCTTTCAGCATTGTCATTTTCAGTTTTAATAGTCCACTTACTCCTACCATTCTTTCTATTTTTAACATGAAAATGAGCTTTCTTTATGAAAGGTTAAATAGTCCAGTAGGAAAACAGTACTTTTGGACAGAATGACACTGGTGTCACTTTGCTAACAGTGAGCTGTTTAGTGGATGGAACTGTCTCCCACAAGAAATTGTGCTATTCAAGATAGTTTCAACAAAACAAGAAAAATCGCTGAAGAAGATCAACAACCATATATTGACAGGAGTTAGAGAAGACTCATTCATTCACTCATTCACTCTATTTATGTGGAATCTACTATATGTTTGCCATTGTACTAGGTGAAAAAGACATGGTTCTCTCCCTTGTGACCTAGACGTAGAATCTAGAAATGGAATATACCTTGTCAGAACTGTGACAAGTCATTTGTGTCCCTCAGTAAGGTTGAGAAGTGTACCTCCACTAAACCCTATCCCATATTTAAAAATTGTACTGTGTTACCACCCATCAGAAAACTTGAACCTTCACTGTCAAACATGCAATTTAACAGCACAAAATTAATGCCTATGTGACATGGGAAGCTGACTTTTCTGACACTGGAAAATATTTGCACTTATAATACTTGAAAGAGTCCTTTATCACACGCTTCTTCATGTATCAGCCCAAGTAGCTAATTGCTTCTAGTCCTATTTTTAAAATAAAAACGTGTATCCCTTCCAGAAAGGTAAGTGAAAGGTGGTCCAGTAGAAATGAAAAAAAACTTAGACTGAACAATACTTTTCTTGTCTCATCAGGGAGCTGTGTTGCCTGTCCCTAATTACCACTACTGCTGTCTACCCAATGAAGAAATCCCTTCCTTGTTATCCTTTATGAAAGCTGATCCTGCCTGTTCTCTAGTACTTGCTTTGATAGGTGCTTGGTATCTTGCAAGCCAGTCCCATTCCCCTTCCCCAGATGTAAATCATTCGGCACCCTTTGGTTATAATTATTTAACCAGTTGTTAATCTACCTAATCATATTAGAACATAATTTACTTTCCTTCATCTTTTCTACAGATCTATAAAGAGAAACTTTTTTTCATTTTTTTCCTCCCTGAAATGAAATTCTAAGGCTATAGCATTCAACTTCTCACAGAATCACAGAATTTCAGAATTGGAAGAAGGCCACCTTAGTGCTCATTTAGTCCAACCCATATCTAAAAATAATTCTCTATACAAAATGCATAAAAAGTGGTTATTCAGTGTTTACTTAAAGAACTTTAATGAAGGGAAATCTCTTACCTTTCCACAGACAGCCAGTACCATTTTTTTTTGAAAGCTATAGTCATTAGTAAAGGCATCTTGGTGGCAAAGTAAACAGGGCACTGGGCTTGGAATCAGGAAGACTTATATTCCTGAGTTCAAATCTAGCCTCAGACACTTACTATGTATGTAACCCTGGGCAAGTCACTTAACCCTGTTTGTCTCACTTCCTCATCTACAAAACAAGCTGAAGAAAGAAATGGAAAACCATTTCAGTATCTTTGCCGAGAAAACCCCAAAATGGGGTCTTGGAGAGTTGGACACAGCTGAAATAACTGAACAACAAAACAACATAGTTATTAGGAAGACTTTTCTTCAAATCCAAATTATCTCCCATTATGTTTCTTGGCTTCCCTCATATAATACCAATTCAAACTGTGATTATAGTCCAATAAAACCTCAACATCTTGGTTTTTAGATATATGGATTTCTACCACCGTCTCTTCCATCTTGTACTTGTGACCTTGATTTTTTTTAATACAGATATACGAATATGTATTTGCACCATACAGATTCTTCTTAATAGAACATAGTATTAAATTTGTCCAGTGTTCTAGGCTAACAAGAACTTTTTCATATCCTGAACCGGTCATTCATTGTGTTAGCTAGTACACATGGTTTGATATCCTCTACACCTTTAAAAAGCATGCCATCCCTAACTTTAGCTAAATCTTGGATAAAAATGTTAAACAGTACAGAGCCAAGAATGATCCTTGCTGCACTACACTGTAGACCTCCATCTAAGATGACACTATGCCATTAATGACTTCTCTTTGGGTCACTACAGTAATTATTTTCCTCTTGAGAAAACACCTGGGGCACACCACTTTCCTTGAGTTTAACTACTGCCTTCAGAAGGTTAGAAAGAAAGGTCTGTTCATTAGTTTGGAGAAGCAGCCAATTTCTTCCTTTCACCTTTGATTGCAGATTTAGTTTTTTTTAACTTTTATTTTAAGTTCACTAACAAAGACAGTATTCTCTCTTACTCCCAGTTCTTTGATAACACTGAAAGAGAGGTGCTCCCTGCCTCATGCCTCCAAATTAGCAGAGGTCCAGCTCTATTTGTAACAAAGAAAACAAAAAGGGGGTGGGGGGAAGCAACTCCTCTAATATAAGAATCTCAGCCTCCAGAGCTCAGAATCATCTGACAAACCAAGTAGAATAAGATTACTCTAAGGAATCAGTTAGTTGGGGAACAAAAGCAGAAATAAAGGTTCTCTGTGACCTGTCAGAAAAATCAACATAGTAATTAATGTCCTGAGCAGGTGGGATCTGTGGTTAGGTCATTTGTGTCTTTGGATTTCTCATCCAACATGTAATAAAATGAAGTGGCAAAAGGATAAGAGTTTAAAATTTTGGAGTGCATTTTATTAGCACAAAGAGAGACAGAGACAGAGAGACAGACAGTGAGAGAGAGGGAGGAGGAGGAGGAGGAGGGAAGAAAAAGGGGACAGTCAGTTTAAGTCTTCAGTTGGCCTCCTATGTGAGGCAGAAATTTCCTAAAATGTCTATGTTGGGGAAACAAAGCAAGACAGCTTTGTTTTGTTTTGTGTCTAGCATAGCAAGGGAACCGGGGAAGAGCAAAAATATAAGCATGGAGGTAAGGGGAAATGGTTGATCTACTTCCTCATTTTACACTGAAATGCATATTAGTTTATATTCCAGGAGAGAGATTTGGGGCTAACAATCTCTCTCTCTCTCTCTCTCTCTCTCTGTCTCTCTCTCT
>NW_027185597.1:1605465-1628205 GCF_028583685.1 Petaurus breviceps papuanus | reverse complement strand
CCCCCCCCCCACCACAAGCTCTGTGCTAAACTGTGTCCTACATTCATTTACTGATAAAGAAACTGAAGTTTGGTGAGATTAGCTATCTTTTACCAGAAGCCAGTAAACAACTATTTATGTGATTCAGTCCCTGGTTTCTGCTTTTGTTCTTTTCCATTCAATCTGAATGGAGTAAAGACTCCACTCTTAGGGCCCATATCTTAGAGCATGGCCTCAGTAGCAGAGAAGGTCCAGAGTTCTTTCCCCTTACCACATGACCTATTACTGAACATTGTGAGGGAGTGACCAAGATCCCCTCAAGAGTGAGGCAAAAAGGAGAACAAAGAAGGGAAAGAAGAAGTAGCTGAAGCTTTCAAAGGCCTTTGGAGCCAAAAAGCCTCCTTTTCAATACAATTAGGATTGGTTAACCAACCTGAGCTACTTCTAGAATGTTCACGTATGCTTTACACCATATAGAACACTTCCCTTGTATCTCCTCACAGCTCTTGGGAAAGTGAGTTCCCCAGCATCTTCCCCATGGAAAGACACCATCTGAGGCATTTTGTACCAGACATCCATCACACTGGTACAATAAGCTATTATTCAGAAGCCCTAGTTTTTGTGACAACATATAATCAACTAATTTACATATTTGTCTCTTTTGCAGTCAAACTTTCAACTGGAAAGAGAAAGGAAAATGTCACATATGCCTACAAATCCTTCATTTACATACCCAGTACTAAAAAAAAAAATCATTGGAGATATGTTCCTGTATCTTCTGGAACTATTATTTATCTCCATATTTATCCATAGAAATGGGTTTCTATGAGACTTTACAGGTTCTACATTATGAATTGGTAAATGTCTTAAGAAGATTGCGTACCTCCCATGTGAATCACCTCCTCTGGTAGGAGAACTATCTTAACTCCTACCCCCAAATATATTAGGCTAGTTTTTCCTTAAAAAATATATTGAGACCATTCTTGACACTTGGTTGGTCCAGGAAGAGGAGAGAAATAAGTGCCTGCTATGTTTTAAGCATGGGAAGCCCTTTACAAATATTTTCTCAATTTAATGATCACAACAACCCTTCAAAGTAGATGCATTTATTGTCTCTATTTTACAATGGAAGAAACTGAGACAGACAAAGGTTATATGAGTTGCCCAGGGTTATTTAGCTACTAAATCACTAAGGCTAGATTTTGAACTCATGTTTTCCTGATTTCAGGCAGAATGCTCTCTGTATTTAGCTACCTAACTGCCACTGGGTATTAAAGATTCAGATTATTACTATCACTTCTTGGTCCCCAGAATACAAAGCAGACACAAAGACCCTATTCTCATGCTTGGCTAGAGGGCCATGATGGGCAACTCAGGCAAGGAAACATGGTTGGGCTGAATCAACTGGAGATGCCCTTAATGTGTATTCTTCTTAAATATCCTCCTGCTATGGCTCAGTAATGATTTTATATTTGATCCTGGAGGTAATGGAGAGCCATTGAAGTTTATTTAATGTGTGAGTCTGTGAATGAGTCCCATTTTAAGATCACTTGTAAAGCTGAGATAATGAAATCAACTCTGCACATATTGTTTAACATGTCTCCTGGACGTCCAGTTTGAGATATCTAATAGACAGTTGGAAAGGAGACTGGGGATGAAGAGACAGGTTAAGCCTGGATAAATAAGTCTGAGATTTATCCACCAGGGATGAGAATTTAATTCATGGGAGCTTATGATGTCACCACATGAAATAGAGTGAAAAGAGAAGAAGACTTAGGCTAGACCACTAGAGCCTTGTGGGGAACCCACAGTTAGCAGACATGACCTGTATGAAGATGCACTAAAGGAGACTGGAAAGGAACAGTCATACAAGTAGGAAGAGAACCAGAAGAGAACAATTTTAAGAAATGAAGAGAAAGGAAAGTATTAAGAAGAGGCTGTGTCAGTGTCTAAAGTGGGGAACCTGCAGCCTCGAAGCCACATGTGGCCCGCAAGTGTGGCCCTGTCAGTGAATTCAAACTTCACAGAAAAAATACTTTTAGCTTTCCACTAAAAAAGGATGAGAACTGAAAAAAGGCCATTAGATTTGATAATTAAAAGATAGTTGTTAACTTTGAAGAGAGCAATTTCAATTGAATGACATTTGAAGTCAGACTACAGAGAGTTAAGAAGAAAGTGAGAAAAAAGGAAAAGGAGACACTAATTGTGGACAGCTTTCTCAAGAAATTTAACTAGAGAAGAAAGGAAAGATATAGGACTATAGTGGTGATGGATTAACAGTGAATGTTTTTTGAGGATGGTAGTGATAAGGGTGTGTGTGTATAAGCAACAGGGAAGCAAATATTGAGATTTAAGATTAACAAGAGATCTAGGATTGCGTGGGGAGTAGTGAAGGGGACAACCCATTAAAAAAGGTAAACTGGAATGGGATCCCTTGTGCAATGTAGAGGGATATGCCATGGTGAGGAGAAGGGTCACCTCTTCATGTAAGACAGGGCTAAAGGTAGTGGTAGGAGGCATCTGCATGACATGAAATGAGGACTGAAGAACAGGGAGTTCTCAGCAAATGGCCTGAATTTCTGTTGCTACCTGAAAAGATCACAACAAACCACAAGAGACAACTAAAAGTTCTCTCTCATTGAGGGGTATAAAGAGGTCCATTTTAAACATATTAAGTTTGAGATGTGAATGGAATTTGGTAGAGAGGTTCAAGCAGTCAACAAAGAGTCAACATAGTCAACTAGAGAGTTTAGGAGGATAAACAGAAGACTACTGATGAAGCATGGTGGGTAGCATGAGCCATGATGAATTTCAGATGAAAAAAGAGATGTATGTTTCTGGATGTGGTCATTGTAGGAAATTTGTTTGACTATGCAATACTATGCATTTTCCAGGAGGGGGAGGTGAGGGCATGCAAGGATGGAAGTGGAGGAAACAAAAATAAATATGTTTATTAAAAAACTAAACAAAACAAACCTTTTTTATTAAAAAAAAATATGCCTCTTTCTTGGCTCCACTTATAAGATGTGAGACTTGTTTGCTGGGTTTCTCCTTGGAAACAGGCTTCATGTTGGTCTCAATGTTCCCTCCCTCTCACTTACTAACCTCTGCTTAGGTCTTCCATCATCTTTTGTTTGATCGTTAGCCACTGAGGTCCTGATCCCCTAAGGTCTCTTTCATCTCGTGTCCCTATGATTCCTTGATTTGCACTATGTTTAGTAATTTCCTTTAAGAAAATGAAAAGACCTTCTCCCAAAAGAGGAGAAAAAAATGAAGGAAGTGGGCAATGACTCAAAGAACTTGCAAATTGATATCATTAGCTGCCATTAAAATACATTTTCTCCCATTTGTTTACTTAGTACTTAATGAAAGCAGCAAATAACTTCAAAAGCAATATTCTGCTAAAGCTCTCTGCACCCGTTGGATTATAATGATGTTGAATAAATACAGGCACTGAAAGAATAATCATTTGTATTTATCATTGCTATATGACTAAGACTGTAATATAGGGAACATGTATAGGGACTAGAATCACAAATAAGCAGATGTTCCGCAAATTATTTTTTTCTCCAAAATTGATGAGTATTGGAAAACAGAAAACAAATCAATTGTATCAGGTTAGTTTTTCTGTCATGCTTCCCAAAAACAGATACAACATTTGCATAATTTTTTTAGAAAGGAGTTTGACAACCTCCTTATCTAAGTACTTCCAGTCCTAGGCTAAATAAGGGACACAGTTTGTACTGATAGGCCTAAGACATGGAAATACAAGAGAAAATAGAGTTGGAATTTCATAACAAACATTCATTGTGTGCCTACTCTATGGAAAATACTTCCCTTCCTATTAGAGATACAAAGATGGAAAATGAATGAATAAAAAATGTGTACTAAGCAATATGCTAAGTGCTGTATGATATAATTATATAATAATATGTAGTTATTATGTGATATAATTATATTTTTTATAATATATATTTATTATAAAATATAATGTAGCATATAATTATACATACTATATTATATGATAATATAATTTTGTAATATAGTTACATAAGCAAAGACAGTCCTTCCCACGTAAGAGTTTATAGTCTATTGAGTAAAAACACACATAAGGGAGTGGCAGCCAAAGAGGGTCACTTTGGTCAGGAAAGTTACTGCATTGGTGAGTAGGACCATAGGTGAGTGAATAGGTTCACTCACTCATGGAGGAAAAAAAGGGCAGAATTGATTTAATCATGATTCATAGTTTCAGAACTTAGAGGGAGATGGAAATAAAGAGGAAAGACTATTGGTATGAAGAGCAGGTGGGGATAAACTGTGCAAAGGCAGAAGTGAGACATGAACTGTCAAGCTCAGAAAACAAGTCATAGGCTATATTAACTAGAACAATAAATGGATAAAAGGACACTGTATGCAATGTATGGAAAGATACCTGGGAGCCATAGTGTAAAGAGCTGTAAATGTCAGAACAAGGACTTATCCTAGGGGTAAAAAGGAATTTACCAGAGATTTTTAAGCAGGGAAATAAGGTTAGTAAAATATTAATTTGATAGCATATGAGGTAAAGATTGGAAAGATAAAAAAGGAAAACAAGGGAGGCCACTTAGGAGACTTTTGCACTACTCTGAGCAAATGATGGCATATTATCAATTTGAGTGAAGACAAATAGATAGGTGGACAAATTACTGCAGATATAGAAATGACAATACAATAGCACATGATAGATGATGGGGGGAGGAGGGTGAGCAGAAGGAAAAGAATTAAGTAGGTCAAGATTTGAATCTATATGACTGGAAGGATAATTGTATTGCCAAAAAGTGGAGGGATGGGGGTGAGAGGTCATTAAGAGGAATATAAAGAAGTTTATTTTAGACATATTGAATTTGAGATGTGAATGGAATTTGGTAGAGATGTTCAAGCAGTTGACAATGTAACTATAGAGTTTAGGAGAATAAGCAGAGGACTGCTAATGAAGCATGCTACCCAATATGAGCAATGATGAACTTCAGATGAAGAATGAGATGTATGTTTTTGGATGTGGTAAATGTAGGAATTTGTTTGACTGTGCAAAACTATGCATTTTCCAGTAGGGGAAGGTGAGGGCATGCAAGAATGGAGGTAGAGGAAACAAAAATAAATTTTTGTTTATTAAAAAAAAACTACTAAAGAAATAGGGTGTGATATAGTTGGTTTGGGAGTCCTATGTACAGATAACAGGAACATATTGAAGCTGATGAGATTACCAAAGCAGTGCAGGTACTCAGGACAAAGCCTTGGAGGACATTCATACCGTGTTTCCCCGATAAAAAGACCTATCCCGAAAATAAGCCCTCCCCTTACTGTGTAAGATTCCTCTCAAATAAGCCCTCCCCCAAAAATAAGCCCTATTGAGATTGCTACTGTAGTGAAGGTGATCCCCTGCGCTACATGCTACATCCCCCCCCTCATGAAACGCATGCCGTGCTCCGAGCTGCATCCAATCAGAGCTGCAGCAGTGAGTTCGTCATCCTGTTCTTCCCCAGTGATTTGCTTATTGAATAAAGGTACATTTTTTTGTTCACATTTACCTGTTTATTAAAATTGCTGTCAATGTTCATTAAAATAAGCCCTTCCCTGAAAATAAGCCCTCTGGTGTTTTTCTGTCCAAAAAAAATTTAATAAGACAGTGTCTTATTATCGGGGAAACACGGTACTTAAGAGGCAGTATATGAATCCTAATCTTGCATTGGACACTGAGGTAGAGTTAGACTGGTAGTTGAAGGACCAGGAAGAGAGATGTCATGGAAACAAAGGAAGAAGAGAATATGAAGGTAAAGGGGGTGGTTGTTGACAGTATCAGAAGCTATAAAGAAGGAAAATAGCTTGAGTACTTCAAGAGGCCATTGAGCTGCTAGATCTCAATTAGAGTCAAGTGGTGGAGAGAGAAGTCAGATTCTAAGATGCTGAGAAGCTATTGGGAGGTGAGAAAATACAGACAATGAGTATGGATGTCTAAGGGTCAATCTATGAAAGAGGGGGAAGACATTTTCAGATGACTTTAAGGCATGAGAGAAGCAAGTGGAGATTTTGTAATGGATACACACACACACACACATTCTTCTTATGAGGTTTTGTGGGGTACAATCCCAAAAACCAGTTTTGGACTTAAAAATGAATAATTAGGAATTTCACTAGCATTTGAAGGAATTTTCTAAATTCATCAGATAGCTAGCTAGGGCTAGGGTTCTTGGCTACCATCTGCTGAAACAAATTTTCTAGGAAGCACCTTCTCATGTGACTGAGGGTCAAACTCCCTGATCCTGACTAGTAATTTACCCAGAATTCAAAAAAAAATTCTTTTTGATTTCTTACAAATGTCTGATTGTCAGACTATATTCCCAAAACCTATCTTTGAGACTCAACTCAATGAAATCCTAGAAAAATGACTTTTTACACCTTGCCTGGCTAAAAACACATACAATCCACTGTTTTTTTCCAGGCACCAAATACTGGGAATTGAGTTAATAAATATTTGTTAAGTGGATTTGAATTGACTAAGTGTCTGCCATATGCAAGTTATTGGTTTAGGCACTGTAGTATATTTAAGAATCTGAAAACATTGCAGGTTCCTAATAATAACAATGTAGAGGCATATTAAGAAAAAGGATCTGAGAGTTTTTCAATTAATGACATTACTTTAAATCAAAACCTTTTTTTCTCGTCAGACATAGTTATTTGGAACCTTCTGCCTGTTTAAAGAAGAAATAGTTTTAGAAAAATGTCACATAAAGCAGTCTACCTGTTTCAAAATAGAATCCAAAAATAGTAGTACATCTTAGATGGAGAAAGAGAAATTCCAAGAAAGAGATGGACTGTCTTATCTCTGGTGAAACCACAGTGCAAAGAGGGAGACAATTTTAGTTCCATCATTCTATTGTCTCTAGAAGGTTCTTTGTTTTCATTTGGGCTTTGGTATAATATGGGAAATGCTTCATTATTTTGGTCTTGGCAGAGGCCACTGCAGTGGGCCCTAAACAAACATATGATGACTGATGAATCATCAGGTCATTTGAAATACAAGAACAAAAGAAATCAGGCCACACTTGCAATTTTTTTTGAGTAAGCTTAATGACAAATGTCCAATTATTATTGCCCTAGCATGTCATAACTAAAACATTACTTTATGTATTTTTGTTACATGAGATAGTTATGCTATATCATTTAAGAAAGGGTGATATATTGATAATAGTGAAATGTATATCTTTCAACATATACAGGAAAAAATGAGCAATTTTTGCATAGCATAAAATCCTCCAAAGAAATATAATGAGAAATATATTGCTAATTGCTAAATTACTTCAACATACAGCATTATTAAAATATTGCTGAAATCAGAAAAAAACTAATTACTTTCTCTGGTATATCATTTCAAAGTCAAGCAATTATTTCTTTAAGCAAAATATGTGGAGGAACTGACAGTTTAAAAAGAGTTAAAAAGCATAAAATCTCCTTGTTTTAGCAATTAGGCAGTTTAAGAAGTGACATTCATTTTTACTTTGAAGAAATAAAACATTTATCACTTGTGTTTTAAGTATATGTATGTGGGGGGAAAATCACAGTGCAATATTCCAAAGATGTAGCTAAAATGATTATCCTTTTGCTGTTCTCAATATAGCACTTTTTTTCTACTACTTTAGTCATACCTGGGTGGGAATCCAATAGGTGTTGCCCTTTGATGTCTCCAGTGGTTTCTTTGTTCCCAGCACAGGTTCTCCTATGACTTCCAAGAACTAGGTTCTTGTTTTGCCCTCCATCATGGCTTTCTTTGAAATTCTGCACATATGCAGTACCATTGAAAACCACTGAGTGTCACTCCCAATAATTCTTGCTATAGTTCTCTATGACTCTTATCAGGTGTCATGTGCCTCTTGCTACACTCCAGCAGAGCCCTCAGTACTAGGTGGTAGCCAGTGGCACCCTTGTGCCAGTTCTGCATGGCTATATGTGATCATAGTTAGGTCAAGAAGTGACCTCAGAGCCCATCAAGTTCAATCTCATTTTAGAGATGAGAAAACTGAGGATCATGAAAGTTGAGTGGAAAAAATAATGGGCTTCTAAAGTTTTGTGGCACAGTAACCATTCATATGGAGAAGGAAATTAGTAGACCCATGAATCTACAAGGAAGGCTGGGTCCATTCCCTTGGAATAGAAGTGTTTATTCCGTCATCTAATTTCCCCTCAATCCATTCCTGACACATTTCTTCTTCCTTCAATATAAATGTATGACAAAATGAAGAAAAAAGAGCTTCACTGAGAGATGATCAAGGCAGAAGCACATTGGTAAGCAACAGAGGAAAATAATCATATTTATATGGGTAAAATCCTTTTTAATTTAGTGATGAGAGACAGAGAAAAACCAGAGATATACCAACATCCTTCAGCACTCATACTTGGCTCCCATCTTGTTTCAGGTATTTGGTTATAATAGACAGTCCATTAGGTTGAGAGACATCCCACATGTTTTTAATTTAATCTACAACCTCTCTCTACTTAAACAGGCAACTTCAGTGTGGGAATAGCCCTAATATCTCCAACAGTTACAAAGCTATAAATGTAGGAAAGAAATGATATACACATAGTCTTTCCCTAACAGAAGTGTATCTGAATGTCTTTATCTCACTTACCTAGCAAGAAGCAACCAAATTCTGACACTAGTTCTTAGTAAAGAGAAGATCAAAATTCCATTTTCACCTAAAGGATCCTGGATTCCTCAATAAGATACTATCAACATGGGAAGAAAAATTGCAATATATATCCAGATGAACATTGAAAATATAAACGTACTTTGTTAACCCATATTTAGAATATGGGTTCCAGACACAACATCAAGTAAAATAGACAAGGCATGATCCTCAGGTTCATTTGATTAATGAAATCAAACAGGAAGATAGTTCCCCCCCAAAAAAATCACAATAACTAATCGTAATATTTAGATATCTTACAGAATCATAAAAATTACCACAGCCAAAAAGAACATGCAGGCACTTGTATTCTTCATTAAGATAGAATTTCATTCTTTTAGGCCTTTTTAAAAATGTATTCTAGTAATTGTGAAAATGCAATATGATACTTGACATGTAAGTTTAGTATGTGATGGTGAAAGAGAACTCTTTGATCAGGAAAATGTGATGTGGCAGTTCTCATCTTTGACAGCAAAAAGTAAAGGTTTTTATCTTCTTTTGAAAAACAATGTCTTCATTTTTTTCAGAAGACATCAACCCTGCCAAAGCTTTCAAGTTCACATTGGTAATAAGAAACCTTTTATAACAAATTCTTGAAATGTTTGTCCATTTTACCCTAAGGTTTGTATTTTTTTCAGAGAAGGACTAGTAAAATTGATCATGAAATTTTAGAGTATGGAAGGGGCTTTGGTGACTAATGAAAGCATAGAAATGTATGCCCCATGCTTTACAAACTTTAAAGTATGCATGTGCATGTCAGTTATAATGGAAACATAGATTTTGGGGGAACCTCAGAAGCTCTTTAACCCAATCCTCTCATTTCAGAGATGCAAAACCTGAGGCCCAGGGAAGTTAAAGGGTTTACTACAGTCACATGAAAGTGTCAGAGGTGGAATTGGAACCCACATCTTCTACTACAGAGTGACTGTTCCTTCCACTATATCCCCCTGTAATTATTTGGACTTCAACAACGTTGCTTTGATGATTCTGGTTTTTTCCAAATACAAAATGTAAAGCCTCTCAAAGCTATCAAACAAAAATATCTTGTCATAGCTGTGGGCCATAAGGCCAAGTCCTGAATGGAGCAAGGAGCCACGAAATATCTGCAAAGCCAAGGAGATGAAGGGCTATCATGAGAAATTGGTCTGAGATTTTTTTTCCTATATGCTACTTTCTTTATTGTTATCATTGTTGTTTATTATCATTACTAACCTGACATGTGCTTGTGAACTAGTTGGCACTTGGTTTGCTAATACAGTGATCTTCCCAAGTTCAAGATGGAAGTTCTAGCAAAGGAAGTCTGATACTCCCACATAGCTAATGTAGGCCTTCTTTTTACTTAGCCTTTCAAACAAAGGAGTTAGATAAGATTTTTTCAAGTTCCACAATAGGCAAAACTGAAATGAAAGTCATTGACAGAGAATAAAGAAAATGGAGATGTCCTTTCATAGTCATTTTTATGACCAGCCTCAAACTTTAAGTGCAAGCTAAGAGTTCATTGTAATGATTAACCCAAGAACCAAACTCTGCTAGTGCATTAATTGATCTAATAAAATATTTTACCTTAGGCTGCTTTTCTGTGCATTCATTTTATTATAAAGTAGCCAACCAGTCAGAGTAGTTGTAATTCTCTCTTTCTCACAGAAACACACACACTGTATTAAACACAGATAGGATGATGTGCTAACACTATATAAATTTCTAGAAAGAACTATAAGAAAAAGAAATGCAATGTCCTATTAAAGTGCAGAAATTATAAAAGTAAGATTTAATTCAGCAGACTGGAACTTTTTATTATAAATGGATGGATCTTCCCTCTATTCAGACCACATATTTAGTTTCAAACAACGTCACCTTGATAATTTGACCAAATATTAAAATGATAATATTAATTTCCTAGGATCTCAGAATTGGAAGTCTCTTTGGAGAATACATTTGCTCCATGTTGGTAAAAGCAGGGTAGCCACCAAAATGTCTTTGATATCAAATGTTCCCCAAATCCTAAATTAAAACTGAGATGTTATTTTTATAAAGGGAATTCACATAATCCCATCACGTCCTATACTTTGTCAGAGATTGTTCTGCCACTTTCTGTTCTCAACGCAGAAAGGCAACTTCATTATTATCACAGTTCCTTCACAGAAATCCTAGCCAGACCCAGTCCACTGACAACTCAATGAAATTCATTAAATCTGGAGGAGTTTTTAAAGAATACACAATCAAAAACGTTTATTTTCCACACTGAACCCAGTAAAACATACCTAATCTGTAATGATTCGATACAGATAGCATGTTAATGTAGGAACAGACCTTAGAGATTATCTAGTCTAATTTCCTAATTTTACAGATGAGAAATATTAGTAATAGGTAATGATAATACAGTACTTTAAGGTTTACAAAATGCTTTTCATTCATTAGTTCATATTATGTCTCATGAGAAGAGAGATAGCAGTTGTGCAATGGAAGGATCACTAGATAAATATCTTGTCTCTTACACCTACTGCCTATATAACCCATGAATCACTTAATCTCACTGGTCCTCCTTTTCTCCACATGTAAAATGAGAAGGTAGTACCAGAAGGCATCTAAGGCTCCTTCTGTCTCTAAATCTATAATCCTATGAAACTCGTGGGATAGATTCTGACTCTTTTATTATCTTCATCTTTCCAGATTGAAAAAATGGTAGAGAAGTTAAGTGACTTGTCCAAGGTCACATAGGTAGCATATATAATTTTAATTGTCAGTAGTGGAATTTAAACCCAGAAATTCCAAACTCCAAATCCAGTATATCTTCCCTACAACATGCTACTGATACACCAACTTCATAAAGCCACCTCCTGGACTGTTCTAGTTAGGACTAAGATGTAGTTATTCCCCATTCATAATCTAGTGCACTCTTTAGGACATGTTTCCATTTCACCTAGGGGAATTTTTTTCAACAGTGATTTTTCTACAAATGCTGACAAATGGCATCTTGTTTATGAGTTTTCAATACAGAACTGTAATGCCTTTATAAGAATTCTTTTTGCATAGGACATTTATTAATGTCTTCATGATCTAGCTACCAATCTGGAGAGAAGACAGTATGATATTTTTTCTGTCTCATTATGTCTCACTCACAATACTCTGAGTCACAATATCATAGTACTGAGGGTTAGCAGTTCTAATGAACTGCATTTCTGTTTTTCTCTAATATTAATGAAAAGAACTTTGTTTTGTTTCCTGTGTTCAAGCTTTTTACTTTGTTTCCAGTATTCAAGTCAATATGAATGGTTTTTAGTTTTCATTTTTTCTTTTTTAAAAATATAATTTGTGTTTTATAAGAAACTCTGAAGAAGTCTGAAAACTGGGTTGATGACCTACCTCTAACCAAGGTTGAATATTGCTTTTTAAAAAAATTCTTAGAGGCTCCCTACTATCTATTTTCAGAACTTTGATAACCAATCACCCAGAATGAGTTTCATCTGTCTCTTTGGTTTTAATATTTTGAATTACTGGATCAAAAAAAAAAACAGTTGTTATGGGAGTACATCTACTCAATTTTAATGAAGGCTTTTTTCCCCCTAAAATATTTAGGCTAGGTTTATGGGATATCCAAAATCTATATTAAATGTGAAAAAAAAATGTGATCAATCATTTGGGTTTTGAACATTTCCAAGCACATGTTGTTGATTACCTTCAATTTGTCCTGTACATATCTTTTTATACAAAGTTGTTTGCATGTTTACTCTCCTATTAAACTGTGAATTCCAGGAGGCATTTTGCCATGTGACGGGCACATTTATAAATGTGTATTGGCTGATACCTCCTTGTCTTCTTCCTTCCATATTTTTGTTCATTATCTTCCCTTCTTCTGGAATTCCCCCACTCTAGGTTTTCCTGAATACTTTCTGCCCATCTTAAAGACCAAAATCATATGTCATCTCTTCTCTGAAGCTCCCTATTCCTAGCCTCATAGAAAGAAGTCTGTCTGAACTCCCACTGGTTTATGTTTTTACTTCTCTTATTATGCTTGAATATATTTTATACATGTTAGCAATTACAATTATTTCATATTCTAGAATGTATTCCAGTTATTTGTACAATGTTACATGTGCTATAGACCTCTAATTCTAGAAGGCTGGTGATCATTAGCTCTTCATCTCTGTACCTCCTAGAGCCAAATACAGAACCTTCATTTTTTTTAAGGTATTTGCTTTATTCTTTGGTTATAGAAGGATATTGTAAAAGCTCATCAGCTATGAAAATAAATTTACCATATGACTACTATACACTCAATCTTACATTTTTCAGTCCCTCCCAAGTTGTACCTCATTTTCTGCCCAACATTCCTTCCTTGGTATGATTGTTCTGTGTCTCTAAGTCTCACTTCTCCCCATTATTTTCTCTCTCAGTTATCATTCATTATCCTTATATTCTTATTATCTTCTTCCACAAGTCACTTAATTTCCTCTCCCCTTTTTAACCTTTTCTCATCTAATCCAGCCATCACACCTAGCAAGACACATCTCTACTTTACTCCCATCCAGACTCTTTCTTAATAAAACAAGTAAGACTTGACATATTAGCTGAAAACATTGAATTACTTTTCTTCTCAGTGTGTCATGTCAGTGTCTGAAAATATTTTTTAAAATCTTTACATTCTTCAGTGAATTGTTTATTAGCACCCTGGAGAAACATCAAAAACAATAGCACTAAAGTGAGATAAATCAATCCAGATGATCAGGAAGGTAATCAGAAAGTCACATCCTGGCTGTCCTCAACTTAGAAAATAGGTTCCCAAAGTATACCTGTAAGTAGGTTGTTTCAAATTGAACACATTTTTCCCTTAGAAATAATACTATACAAATTGTGGCATATGGATGAAATGGATATTATTGTGCTGTAAGAAATGACAGATGTGAGATATTCAAAGAAACATAAGATTTGTAAGAGAACTAATAAGATGGACACAAGTAGGAACAAGAAGCCAGCACATTTATTTAAAGCACTTGTTACATGCCAGGCACTGTCCTAAGCACTACAGATACAAAAAAAAAAAGCCCCCATCCCTCCTCCCCTAATAAAAATTCCTGTTCTCAAGTAGCCCATAATATACTAAGGGAGATTACATGGAAATAACTACATACCCACAAAATATATATGTGGTCGTTCTCCGAGGTTTATACTCCCTCTAAACTACCCCTTCCATCCTTGTTGAATTTAATGTATTTCTACAATAAGCTCTTTCTTATTTAGACATGTGTTCACATCTCCTTTGTCTATTTCATATTAGAGTGAGTTTCATCTGATGACTGTCACCCTCCTTTCCTTCATGTTCTGAATACTTTTATCACATACCCTATTGATTGAAAATAGAAATTTCACTGCTTTCTCCCTCCTTTCTACACTAGTGTGTAGATAGCAGTAGTATGTTCTCTTTTCCTTCTTAAAACCTTTAGAATAAAACCAATCTATTTTACCTTTTCTATTTCTATAAAAGTCCCCTGATGTCCTTTGAAGATATTAAGATTCTGAAGAGATATATATTTCTTCTTCTCTTATTTATTAGCAGTATACCATCATATATCCCTTTCCAATTAATTAAATTTAAAGTTCTAGGTTTCCCTGGCCTCTTGTGTTTTCATTTAAAAGTTCCTACTCAGCACTGTTCCTTGAATTAGAAATGATTGAAAGTCCTCTATTCCATGAAATAGCCATTTCCCCTTTTATACTCAATTTTGAAGGGTTGTTATCCTTGGTTGTTGTTCAGTCATTTTTCAGTTATGTCTGATTCTCTGTGACCCTATTTGGCGTTTTCTTGGCAAAGATACTAGAGTGGTTTGTTATTTTCTTCTCCAGCTTATTTTACAGATAAGGAAACTGAAGCAAACAGGGCTAAGTTACTTGCCTAGGGTCACACAGCTAGTAAGTGCCTGAAGCCATATTTGAACTCAGGAAGAGGAGTCTTCTCAACTTCAGAACCAAGACTCAATCCACTTTGTCACCTAGCTGCCTCTATCTTTTGCTTTTTGGAATATTGTATTCCAAGATCTCTTCTGATCTGTAATAGAAATCACCAGGTATTTTGTCATGCTGACTGTAGCTCTCTAGTATTGGTACTTCTTTTTCACAGATGCTTGAGATGTTTTCTTTGACATGAGAGCACTGAATTTTGACTGTAACATTCCTGGGATTTTTCATTCATGGTTGTTCATGAGGTAATTATTATATGTTTTCTGTCTTCCCTTTGCCTTCTGGTTTTACTAAACTTAGGTATTTTTCATTT
Source organism: Petaurus breviceps papuanus (assembly GCF_028583685.1). Lineage (NCBI taxonomy): Eukaryota > Metazoa > Chordata > Mammalia > Diprotodontia > Petauridae > Petaurus > Petaurus breviceps. The sequence goes on along the minus strand of NW_027185597.1, from coordinate 1,613,238 downwards.
ACAATTTCTTGAAATATAGTATCCAGGCTTTTTTTTTACGTTTTGTTTCTGAGAGTGCAATGATTCTAGATTGTCTCTCCTTGACCTCTTCTGGTCAGTTCTTTTTTCTTTTTTTCAAGGAATTGGGGTTAAGTAACTTGCTCAAGGTACATGGAGAGTTATTTCTGGGTGTGGTGGTAAGTATCTGAGCCTGAATTCAATCCCAGATCATCCCGACTTTGGGGCTGGTGCTCTTACTCACTGTGCTACCTGGCCACTCTGGTCAGTTCTTTTTTACTTCATATATCTTACATTTTCTTCTATTTTTAAAAATCATTTGATTTTATTCTAATATTTCTACTCTGTTTTCCATAAGAGGTTCTGCTTGGTTTCCACTCTCATAAGATAGGCTTATCACCTGAAATCTCATGACTATGAATGTTGAGTCAGCTTCGATACTCAAAGCCCCCTAGCAACCTTAGTTACCTCTCTCCTCTGACTGGAGGGCTGGAGGGCAGAGCAATAAATTTCTCCTTCCTTCTGGGGTAGCTAGGTGAAGCAGTGGATACAGTACCATGCCTGAAGTCTGGAAGGCTCATCTTCCTGAGTTCAAATCTGTCCTCATCTGACCCTGGACAAATCACTTAACCCTGTTTGCCTCAGTTCCTCATCAGTAGAATGAGCTAGAGAAGCAAATAACAAGTCACTCTAGTATCTTTGCCAAAAAAATCTCAAATCAGTCATGAAGAGTCAAACATGACTGAAACAAGTGAACAACAAAAAAGCCTTCCTTTAGAAAAAAAGCTCAGAATTTTCTGGTAATTTCACTTTCTATTAGCTGTTTAGCTTGGCTTGGGTTCCATCTTCCTTTCCAGATACCCTCTAGTAGTCCTCCATGCCCCAATTTCAACTTCCTTTGTGTGCTATCTTCCCGATTATATAGTAATCTCCTTGACAGCAGAGACTGCCACTGTCTTTTCTGTATCCTCAGTGCTTAGCATAGTGTTGTCACATAGTAGGCATGTTTATTGACTATTTCTTATTTTCTCATGATTCCTTAATTTCTGATCTATTTCTACTTTTAAGGGAGTTACTTGATTAAGATTTGCAACTTTTTGGAAAGATATTTATTCTACTTCCAATTCTAACCTTGAGATTTGATTTCATTTTTATCTCTTGCTTCATTTCTTCAAGGTAGTCATTTAGTTCTTGTGGAAAATCCATTTTTCCCCTTTAAATCTCTACTTGGAGTTTTTATGGAGTTATAGGCTTTCCTTTTTGAGAGCAAGGAGGAAGTTCTAACTCTACTATCTATTTTCTTAATTTGTTGATATCTTATTTTGTTTATGGTGTATAAACTTATTTCATGTATTGGGGTTTTGTTCCAGGGCCAGGTCCCACTCTCTGTAGCACTTTAGGGGTAAGGTATCAGCCCTGTTTGGTCTCATCCTACTTGGGTTCCTATGTTGATCTCCTCACAAGGTTATGTATATACTTGTATCTTTGGGCTTGAGGGCTGGGTCTTTACAACCTTCCAGGACTGCTTAGGATAGAGTGATAGGGAACCATTGGTGTCCAGGGCTATTTTTATCTGAGCATGACACACAACACCAACTCCCCTGGGTTTCCAAGTTATGACAAAATCCTGAGGTTTTCTGATCTCTCCAGGGATTTCTCAGTGGAACCTTCCATTCTTACTGCCTTCAGACAGAGCTTTGTAGACTACTTGTCTTCTTGGTACCATCCTGGTTGAGCTGGAAAGTTTACAGCTTATTCTCTTGCACTCTAGCTGGCCTTGCTGATGTCCTTCTCCCCCCCCTTTCCTTATTGCATTTAAGTTGTGGTTGAGTTTAGGTGCCATTAGGCACTGGAAAAAGTCCCTTTTTATAGTTTTGCATTGAATTTCTTGATCATTATTCAGTCAGGCAATTATTATTCAGCCTGGGTTTTGTTAGAGTAGTTATGTGTGAGCGCAGTGATATGCTTCCATTCATAAAGTAATCTGGTGGAAGTTTTGTTCATTTATTTACCTTAAATAGTTTTTTACTTTCTTACAAGGGAAGAATGTATGTTGTAGTTGGGATGGATGTAGACATTAATATTGCATAAAAACCAAATCCATCAATGTAACTTTTTTTAAAAAATGATAAATGAAAACAGCAAAACTATAAATGAAGATAAGGTTCCAGCTAAGAGACAAAAACCCATTTTAATTGTGTCCCAGAGTTCACCACTCTGTCCCTCCTTCCCACCTCCCTGAAACACATATACGAGGGTTTATATTGAACTGGCTCTGATCCTAAGGCTTGATCTCCATAAGAGATGTGTCTCTCTTTGGCTCATACCCTAAGCCCAGAAACTCCAGAGAAATCTCTAATGAAAGCTTAGCTATGGCTCATGTCTAGTTCTTCTCATATAGGGAGAGTATGGTCTGCATTGCCCACATTGTTGCTGTTGTTCATCTTTTATTTTCAAAGAAGTCCAATGACATCACAGGGTGATGTCTTGACTTGCAAGTGAATTGGATTTAAATGAGGAAGAGTCACACAGCAGTATCAGCCTCATGCTCTCTTCCAGAGTCACTGAAGTCCAGTGGCAAGACAAAAGTCAAGATGACTGGTGAAGTCCTGGAATGCAGTAGATGAACTTGGCTTTTTTATGTCTAACCAAGCTGTCAGTGCCCCACAGTACCTGCTTCAGCTGAGCTACTGGAACAAATTGTTCCCACCCACCCATCCCACCAGAGGAAATTTTCATATGCTTGGAGTAGATCTCCCTAACCTATTTGGTTTGAGGCCTGTCAGGTTACCCTCAACCTGATTTAACTTGCCAAGGTGGATTTACTGTGGTGTGAACCCTGTGCATGCTACAACTTTTTGGAGCTACAAGTGACAGTTGGGTGAAGGTTGGTATCAAAGGTGAGTGAGTAGCTCTGAAAAGAGCTGGAAAAGCCCTTATAGCAGTGCTGATAGGCCTCCTGGAATACCTCCTACATCCTTATTGTAAAATATAGGCATTAGGTATGGAGTGACCATTATTTCACCCACCACAGAAAGGGCATAAGACACAAAAGACTCATAGGAATCTATGAATAAATACAGAAACACAAAATATTCACATAGCCTGTTATGTTCATCAACCTTTTTTTTTTAGAAGATACGTATTTTTTTGGTGCCATCAAATTCTTCATTTACCTTAGATCTATCCCATCCAAGAAACTCATAGAAATATCACAGGACATCTAGGAAGGTGCCTATCTGCTGACATCTCACAACAATAATAATGACAACAACAACAAGTCTTTATAGTACTTTACATATTATTTTATTTGACCCTCATAACAGCCTGTGGGCTAGGTGCTATTATTTTCCCTACTTGACAGATGGAGAAACTGAGGGTGATAGAAGTAAAGTGACTTGCTAAGGGTGCACAGCTAAATGTGTAAAGGAGGATTAGAACTCAGATCTTTCAAGCCCAGAACTATATCCATTGTGCCACTTAGCAAACAAAGATGTAGCTCTCCAAGTTCAGGGCAATCCTGCTGGTAAACATCTTTTACCTTCTCCATAAAGGGTTCTGTTAAAGAATTTTTTTTTCTGGAAGGAGAGTCCAACTCTGTAATTTTGGAACTCTGGACCCAAGGATTAGTCATGATTTATTCCCTGAAAGCTGGGAGCCTCCATTCTCAGAATTACTAATATCTGATCCTTCCTCAGAAAAGGAAATGGAAAGGTAAAAGAAAGTAGCCTGGAACCAGAAATACAGAAACTGACCTGTAAGTCTCACCTTGGCAAGCAGAGGCCATTTTCCATGTGCTTCTCTTGCAAGTCATACTTTCTTTGTCATATAATGAAAAAATGGGACAAAAGGAAAATCCACTTCTACCCCATTCTGAAAATCCAAGAGAAAGAAAGTACACGAAAAGAACTGGAGTGGAAAAGAAGGAAGTCATTTCACTAGCTCCTTTTATAGACCATAAAGGGAATGACTCCTCCAAGAAGTATATATGGATCTGAACCTCAGTCAAGAAATCATCAAAAAGCAACCCCAGGCACTGGGAATACATCAGATATTTTCCAAGGGGCTATATATGTTATATGTTTATCCTTATGGGAAAATGGTATATATTTATCCTCATGGAACATACTTTTTTATACAGGTCTCTGTCTTATAATTTAATTACAATGACCAAGGCACCCAATAAATTGATCAGTGACTTCTCTGATTATCTCCTATTATACCTATTCAATCCATAATGTAACTGAACATCTGTGTCAAAATTGCATCTTGTTCTGTTTCTCCTGACCCCAAACCCCCACCCTCTTCTAGTTACTATATTAAGTTTATTAAGTAGCAAGTATAAGGTTACAATAGTAGGAAGTAAGATTACAAAAGGGGAACTTAGAAGTCACTTACAGGGTGTCCCATAAATTAAGGGAGCATAACAATTACTTTCAAACTGTCCCATAAATTAAGGGAGCATAGGAACCATTGGCAACTCTCATAAATTAGCTAAGGATATATCCTGAGTCTACATGCTAAATTAGGGGAAACTAGCTGGGTGTACTTAAGGCGGCCTTGGTCTTGCTAACTTGCTGTGGTTTGTAAGCTTCAGACATGCTTCAGGCATGCCCAGTAAGACCAGCAAAAGACCAGCAACAGCAAGCATTATATTAATAACTAAACCAAAGGTGTTGCTGATAACTTTGAGATGACATTAATGAACTAAGCCTAAGGTGGCATAGACAAGAGTTAGTCCATCTTCTACAACCAAAACCCTAGAAAAATAAGACCTGAAACTCCTGCACTGCCCCTAGCATTCCTCCATCTGCTCTGGGTCCATGATGCCTGAGTAGTTCCAACTCCAATCCATATTTAAGTGAATCTCTGTGCCCTTCCCTCTCCTCATTGTCTTCCCCACATAGCCTGCCTCTCTATTTCACCTCATCCTCTTTCTCTCCCCCACCACCATACCATCTGCCCCTGTACCACCCTCCCTCACCCCAGCCATTTGCCCATGCACTCTCCATGCCATTTGCCTCTGTAACTCTCTGTGCCTTATTAAAGTGTGATCAAAGCATTGTTTCCCATGTGCTGCCATAATGGTTGTTTCTGGAAAATATTTTTAAAAATAAACAAACAAACTAGGCATTCCTTCCCTTCTATGTCCTCAGGGATCCCCTAGCAATTCCATTCCTTTAGTCATAAATTGGGAGCACCAGGACTAAGACTATATGCTAGTCACAGCAAACTGTACCCCTGAATTAGTAAGGCATGATGAATTAATGGGTAGAAAGCAAACATAAATAGTTGAACCTCATGTCCCCTCCCAGGAGATTTTTCCCTTTTACTTGGGTCACAATAAATAAATTAATAATCACATAAATTAATTGGCAATTCAGTCTCAGAGAACTATATTTTGAATTGTATCCATGGAAAAATGAATCCAGCTAGAAGTCCTTATGTTGAGAATATGTCTCTTCAAATTCCCAGTCTATAGAACAAAATATTCTTTCTACCCTCAACCAAGTAGCAGAAAGAATCTCTTGTGCTCATTTTCCATGAAACAAGAGGGGAAATTCCCATTTACACAATCAGTCAACCACCATATGTTCATTAACAACCATTATGTGCCAGATTCTACAATAGGCTCCAGTTATAAAAATAAAAAAGCAAACAGTCCCTACTATTAAGAAGCTTACATTCTATCATGGAAGACACATTCATATGTAAATATGAATATATACAGAATAAATTTATACAAATTTATATATTCTGTATATATATGTATGTATATATATATATATATATATAAAACTATATGCAGAAAATACTACAAATCAGGGCTTGATTTATTGTGTTGTTGATTATCTAGACTTAAGAAAGGTAAGTCATGTGTATGTTTATTTGTTTGATTGATTCTAGCAGCAGGTACATGGGAGGAAGTTGGAATTAAGGATGAAAGTAATGCATCTGTTGGGAGAGTAAGAAGTGAGGGGTTTGTGGAGATGGGGTGGAGAAAGGGAAAGAAATGTCTGATAGCTCTGGCAGCATTAAAAGAAGTGAACTTCTTTTGCAACTATCCAAGGTGGCACCACCACCTTTACTGCATTCCTATATAAGTGATTCATGTGTTGGATTACTTTTATTAACACTCATACTATTTCCCAAATAGAAACACAATCTAAAGAAAATATCAGGAAATGATGATTAGTCAGATTGGAAATTCAATACGACCAATGTTCCAGGTGAATATTAAGAGGCAGACAGCTTAATGAGATAGAATAGAAAGGTTCTCCTTACTCCATATGGTCATAAAAATCACCAGGGTACATTTTTTCTCTCTGAAATCTTAAAGAAATAAATCAACAAATTCATATAATTATATTCAGAGCTATAAGTAGCAATTCTGGAACCTGGGAAAGCACCATAAACTATGTCTGTGGCAAGCAGCATAAAAGGCATGGTCAAATCAAATTTTTACAATAATTTCAGTTGGAGGAAAGTTGAGAAATGTGAAAGACTTCAAACATCCAAAGCAAGGCATGATGGGAAACAGAAAACCCAGGGGAGGGGGGGGGGGGGGTGATGTTGGTGGGAGGGAGTACTGCTTCACAAGGAAGGAGTTACTTGGGGCCAGACCAGCAAAGAGCTTACCTGAAATGTAGTGGTTAGTCAGTAACAGTCAATAAGCATAGCTAAGCACCTACTATGTGCCAGGGGAATGCAGTGCTATTGGTAGCTTCTAATTTGATCAAATTATTAGTAATAACTAAGTCTTTAGCACCTGAGCCAAATCTCTAATTGCCCCTTCATAGTTATCACTCTGATTAGGTTCATCACCCTGATAAATCCTCCACTTGAACTCTTATTATTTCAAGGGTTTACTTATCATTCTTACCATTGTTAATATTTACCAATTCTTAATTCTTAATAATTCCTAAGTGTTCACCGAAATTCTTAATACTAGTAACCATCTAAATTCATTGGACCTTTTTTTATAATATTGCATTTTTTTTTTTACTTTTAATCACAGGTGATTGCACTTAAATGGTAAACAAAGGTGTGGCTTTTAGCTCTAATTATAGAGCATATGAGAAATTTTTTTTAAAATAGAGAATAAAAGGGAAGTTAATGATCGCTGCAGTTTCCATTGAGACACTTTTCCAAAGTGATTTTATCTGCTATTCAAGAAGTACTTGTTAAGCGCTTACCATGTGCCAGACACTGTGCTAAGTGCTGAAAACACAAGTACAAGAGGAAGGAAGGAAGGAAGGAAGGAAGGAAGGAAGGAAGGAAGGAAGGAAGGAAGGAAGGAAGGAAGGAAGGAAGGAAGGAAGGAAGGAAGGAAGGAAGGGAAAAGAAAAGATAATCCTTCCCTCAAGATGCTGACATTCTAATGGCAGAAGAAATCACATAAAAGGAAACTGAAAAGGAGGTGGGGGTGGGAGGATATGATAGAGGAGTCTGGAGTACAGCCTAGTGAAAAATGAAGAGCTGTCTGCCTTAGAAACCCTGTAATAATGATCATGATAAATGTATGTTTATTTTGTCTATGTACATATGAAAGAGAGAGAGACAGAGACAGAGAGAGAGAGAGAGAGAGAGAGAGAGAGAGAGAGAGAGAGAGAGAGAGAGAGAGAGAGAGAGAGAAAGAGAGAGAGAGAGAGAGAGAGAGAGAGAGAGAGAGAGAGAGAGAGAGAGAGAGAGAGAGAGAGAGAGAGAGAGAGAGAGAGAGAGAGAGAGGGAGAGAGAGACAGAGAGAGAGAGAGACAGAGAGAGAGAGACAGAGAG